>NC_088212.1:66944892-67244892 GCF_036934945.1 Oncorhynchus masou masou
ATGTTACTATTCTCTGGCCAGGCCAGCGGAGTCATACTAATCCAGAGGAAACCTAGCACTGAGCTGTAATCACAGGCCAGTTATTTTAGGATCAGAGAGGCTTGTTACAAAGGTGATACTGTTTATATCACCAGGGGAACAAAAGCCTCGGCAGGAGAGTTGGGTCAGTACTAAAATGTTCTGATCTAATAAATATGTTTTCCAGGTTGATTAACTTTTACAACTTCAGGTGGAGTAGAGTGCAGTCACTCCTTACATGAACTGGACCATTGTAAGAGAAGGTGCAGTCTCATTTTTTCACGGTGAGATTTTACAATATGTACTACTTTGGCTGCAATTTCGTATACTTCTGCTATTTAGGATATCAACAACAATGGAACAGAATTCAGTTCCTCTTCAGATAGAAACATTGGGGAAATGCTTCTTGCATTGAAGTTTAATGCCATCCTCTCACTGATCCTGAATTTCTTTTTTTTAATGGAGACATTTTAGAGGCTCATTTAATATTAACTTTCTGTGTCCTATCCAGGGCCAAACATTACTGCAGGCAAGCCTTAAAATAGACTGAATCATGGGCTCAGACTTTTAATGCCAGACTGCTATTCACTTGGGTTCCTGTTGCTGCTATTCTCACAGTTACAGTTTTATAAAAAGCTGTCTGACTTTTTAAATGACATGGAAAACCTTGCCTTTGTGAAAGAGAATATGGTGATATATATTTTTTTAAGTCTCTTTGTGGTGTCAAAACTCTACCAAAGCTCCTAAAGCCTGGAAAAGGCAACCAACCACAGCCAATACCCGGGATATGTCACTCCAGGATGTATGTCCCACAGGCCACATGTTAGTATGCTTATAACTGTCCTGGGGAAGAGGAGGGTTCTGTACCAAAGCCCTTTAGCGAAGGAAAATACATCAACATTACCTCTAGACCTGTGACTCAGGAAGGAAAGGGAGATGAATGTTCTAATGTGTTCAGCCTCTCTTCCTCCTACAAAATAATGTATGAGCTTCTGAGAGATGCTTTTCTAGGAGGTAGCATTTTAATATGAGCCAGAAATGTTCCATTACGGTCACTGCTAATTCACTGGGGCATTCCCCCCCTCACATCACTCTTTCCAATGCAGCTGTGTTCCTCTCAGACGATTAGCTGGGTACAGAACAGATTGTGGTATATTTAACCCTCCTCTCAGACAGGGCTTGCATGGCAGTTCAAAAGTAGAAGGACTTCTAAAAAGAAAGTTTGCCTCAGGCTTTTCGTCATCAGACGATGACCTAAACGCCTCATTGTTTGGAGACAGAAAATGCCCTTTTTAGGAATAAGCATCTGATGTGGATTGGTGAGGAGATGACAGGCATCTGTGAGGGAGAGTCCTACGTGCATGCATCAACTGTTGAACAGCATCCAGATGACGACACAAGCAGGGTCCCAGATCTTTTTTATTACAACGATATGGTGATTTCATGTGCAACCTTGCCCTTTGAAGGAGAGATTAATGACATAGGGTATCGTTTTACCGAGGCGAGCTTGATTTTATGGCTTCCTAACTTTTGTGGATGAGACTATGCTTTTTTAAATGGATGCTTTGTGTAGCCAAATGCCGCAGCCAATAACAATCGTATGTTTCTTAGTTACAGTTGTTAGGCTGCTATCCAGACAAAATAATTATATGAGAATGGTGTCCTGGATATTATTTGAAACAAGCTACTGCCAACAAAGCTACGTAAACATACTTTTCAATATAGAAATTGTGTTTGAAGGCCCTCCAGATAATATCTAACTGCATTTTCACTTGTAGCTAAATTTAGCTTTTGTTAAGTAGTGTTTAGTAAACATATTGAGCAATCTCAGAGAGAGCCATTCCACGGATGTCATCACATGATACCATATACAGTACCATATCACCATATCCTATGTCTGGGGTCAGGTCATTAACGGTATGTAGATATACTCTGCATGGATACAACCCGTCATCCTCCAGAGTTCTCACCTTCCAGGGTATTTCTCCTCCCATCAGCCCCCACCACCACGTCAAAGTCAATGTTTGCCATGGGGTGATCGGAAGGCCTGATCTCAGCTCTCCAGCCAGGCCCTGAAACACAGACAGAGGAGAGGAGAGAGAGCAGGAAGAGAGGAGAGTAGGGGAGAGAGGGTCAGTACAGTTCCACATTCACAGGGACACACACCTCAAACAAACATACTTATCAGTTTACAAACGGGTAGAGTTCAACCCAGATAGAGAGAATGAGAGGACATGGGCTAGAGAAACAGACACAATATTTACTTGGTTGCTCTTTCGGCCTGTTATTTCTGGGGAACAATATTCATGATGCCTATCAACACCAGTGGGGAAAATGGTTTGCTAATCCTGACAACTCTCAACAAAGAGGGTGACACAGAGGTCACACACATTGTGTAATTTAACTCAGCAGACTATACCGTGCAGTAATTATATAAGATATTGATTAATGTGGGGTGGCAGGTAGCCTAGTGGTTAGCGTGTTGGGCCAGTAACCGAAAGGTTGCTAGATCGAATCCCCGAGCTGCCAAGGTAAAAATCTATCATTCTGCCCCTGAACAAGGCAGTTAACCCACTGTTTCTAGCACATCATTGTAAATAAGAATTTGTTCTTAACTGACATGCCTGGTTAAATAACAAATCAATTAAAATGTCAGTCTCACTTGTACTGTATAATTGATACCAGGGTGTTAACCATCTACATTATATAATTCAATACATTACAACATTTTAGCACGTAGTGGATCAAATGTGGTTAATGATGTCAGCCACAGAGGCAGTGTGAGACCCCAGCAACTTTGGGTTGGCTGTCTATCTGCTGTGTAATATCACCATGTCAAAAATGCATTCCATCATGTCAAGGACACCTAGCACCCTGTGACAGCAAAAGTAGGGGGACCATTCTGTATCCAAATTTAGTAAAGACTCTTGTTTTTATCAGTTGGTTGACGTCGCTGTCGAGACCACACATGGGATAGCTAATGACCTCCAGTCCAGGAGTCCAATCAACAAAGCTCTGTAGGAGGGAGGGGGGTCAAGTGTAGAGGTATTTCAGATAGCCAGCCTTTCAGCTCGGCGCCACATCACCACCCACCCCGCAGTGTTCACATCTTGAAGCAGCTAGTACTGTACTGTTATAAGAACTTAGCCGAGGTGGCACGGTTGTAATTACACTGGCGAATCAGCTCTTAATTAACTTCCATGGCCGTAATTTGGCTCTGCTGCTCCTTAAACAAAGCCACTAGGTCTGCTCTGCTCACTGAATTTACTGTGTGCTTTGCTCAGCAGCAACCATAAAATAACATTAGCATCTGGCGAGGTTGCTAACCATTAGCAGCTGAATAGGAATGGCGAAGCAATGATTATGACTTTTAAACATTTTGATTTCCATGGCAATGCAAATATCAAATAAAGGGTGATCAGTGCACTACTGTAACAGTGCTGCTGTTTACTGCTGGTTGCCAAGGAGATACACTGTTAAATGGGGAGGCAGAACTACTCCAAAAGGTACTAGTTATGGGCTTCAGTAACTCCCTGTAGCTCAAGGTACAGTGATGTAAAGCAGCGGAATGCTATGGTGTGGGAGAGAATATACTGTGTTGGGATCCTCTGGGCAGCCACATACAGATGTAGGATCTTAATTTGATCACCCTGTTGCAGGAGAACTTTCCTGCAATGCAGGACATTTTAAACTTGTAGTATATTTGAGGTTTTTCCAAAAGGCTTCTGAAGTTGGTAAATTCCACTTTGAAATTTCAGACTTGATTTTCCCTTAAGAAAAATGAATCAACCTCTACAAAAATGTCCATTAATTCACATAACAATTCACATTTCCTGTTGCTGCATGATTATTTTCCTGCTGTAGCAAACTGGCTCAAATTAAAATAATCTGTTAACAGTCTTACTAACTGTTGCTGATGCAAGGCTCATGTTAAGGTGCACTGTTGATGTTCTCCAAATGCATTGCATGAAGCCCTTCAACCCCAGCTAACCTGTCAGATATTGGAAGTCTGGTACCAAATGCTGTAACCTAACCCTTGCCTGAACCCCTGAACTGCATCCAAAACACCCTTAATGGTTAGCAGGAAGGAGCAGGGATGATGGGTTGATTGGTACTAGGCCAATGTTGATGGAGCTCAATGGACATACAGCTACTGTAAGTGACGGCCTGTAAGTGGGCTGTCACTCACCGTCATTCTCCTGGTTCTCTGGAGGTTCCAGCAGTTTGACAAACTCCACATTGACATGGAACTCCACAGCTACGAGCAGGGCGATCTTCAGCAGCATGAGCTGGAGCTGACGAATACCTGGCAAACACAGACAAGAATTAGGAGTTCTTAGAACCATGCAAGAAACCCAGCTGTATTTTCTGCATTATCTAATACAGTACCTAGTACATGCACACTGCACAGGTATCCATGCATTTACACATTATACACACAACAAAACTTGGCCTTTGGCCTCTGTCACTTGAGAGCTGTAGAAAGATTTGCCTTCAACACCAGCAGTTGGCAGCTCTGCTTTGTATCGCTGTAGCTAAGAGCAGATGTAAGGTTCACCTTCTATGGCTCACAACCTTGACATTATGCAATGGAAGGGATTGGCAGCATCAAGGCTATCAGACAAAAAATAGCTTTGGAGGGGAAGAGGATACAATAGCATAATCATAAGCTGAATCAAACAATATTGATAAGCAAAATATTCCATTGCAAAAGTAAGTACATGTCGGGCTATGGGAAGTGGCACTTATTAATAACAACTGCTATGGCTGTGTGGGCAGAAAGGTTTCCTGATGAGATGCTTACCCCACATGTAAAAGTACTTACTGATGTGGTCTATGGCTCCAGCGCAGAATTTGCCGTAGAACTTCTTGGCCCCGAGGCCCTTGAGGTCGTGGATGGTGTAGGGCCACAGGTGCAACACGTTGTTCCTGGAGAAGGTGTCCCTCTTCTCAATCACCACCACCTTGGCCCCCAGCAGAGCCAGCTCGATGGCCGTCCGCAAGCCACATGGACCTCCCCCAATGATCAGGCACTGCAGGGACAAGAATGACAGAGGGACACCATTATCATTATGAGTGCAAATAAAGGACTCAAAATTGTATTTCATAGTCACATTTCTGTTACATAAAATACAATACATGTGTGCATCATAACCATATGCCTGCCAAAGAGATCATATATGTGCCTTATCATCATCACAAATAATACTTACTGAAAATAGAATCATTGTTTTAACCTGTAGACATACTCAATGGCAGATTAAATATGAGGGGATGAGTTGAGTGTTTACTGTATATTGCCAAGTAAAGTGCCTGGGGTGGATGTTTATGGTTACAGTATGTTGTGTGTTACTCTGACCCAGCGCTGGGAGAGTATGTGTCATTACCTCAACCGTAGATCCTTATTACAGCCTAGTCCCATCAAAGACATGATTCATGCATCTGCCTCACTCATCTGCCTCACTCAAATATGCATGAAGTCAGTTATTTTGGTTTAAAGGATCCTTCTGAGAATGTGTGGTGAGAACATGACTTCATCCAGCCTTCTAGAAAGGATGAGAAGGAACTTTTTTGGAGTGTTAGTTCTTCGGAGGAATCATCTCACCATCCAACCACTCCTGAGTCAGACTGTAGCCCCTGCAGTGGCCAACGAGTTGGGTGGCTTCCTGTTTCCTTAACCTTATAACCAATCAGAGCCTCTCTCAACCAGGCTCAGCCATCTCAGCCCACTGTGACCTTTTCATTTTAGATCCCTTATTTCCTCCCCAGCCCAGTCAACCCATACACCTGACCTCTAAATCCCCCCTGTGTGCAGGGAGGGCCAGCAGTATATTTGAACAGCGGGACTCACTTCCTGTCACCCTGTGTGTTTGCCTGAAGAGCCACAGGAACGCACAGGAGGTGTCAATCTGATCAATATCGTGTTTCAGCCCCAGCTTCGGGGGCCTTATCATGTTTGTATACTGTAGCTCTGTGCTGAATGGGGTATACTCACTCTCTTTTTCTCTAGCTTTCTATCCTTCTCTCTCTCTCGTTCTCCCTCTCCCACACTTTCTCTCCCCCCTCTATACCCACCCCTCTCTCTCTCCCGCTCTCTCCCAGGGTGGTGTTTACAGAGCTAAACGTGCCAGCTGCCCAGATCACACCATAAATGGTACCACTGCTCCCGGCAATAAAAATTATATTGGGCTTTAGTCATTCTGTTTTCTCATTCTGTGTGTGTGTCTGCTGCAGGGTGTCATAAGAAGGCGAAGGAGAACATAACATTAGCAGCCTAGGGGTAAGAGTATGAGGTATTCGATACTCATCAGGTATACTAGCCAAACCCAGGTGGCTGCACGTGGCTGTGTCTGAACAGGAATGGTCCAGTTCTTTTCATCACGAGGAGTGATTAAAGTGAATGGGCTCTTTAACCATTGTCAGAAGAATCAGAAAGTCACTGAGACGTGCCAGGTGTGTTAAGCATCACGGCCACAGAGGAAAAAGAAAAAAACATATGGAACAATGCCTTATTCACAAACACAGAACAACATTAGCTCAGTTTATTCAGATGTGCCTAACCACACATCCCACAATGTGGGGGTATTATCAAACCTGATATGAACTAGATAATCACTATCAAAGCACTACTTTTGTTTTAGTCTGTCTCTATGGTGCTAGGAGAGATGAGCAGTTTGTTTTCCCTGTTTCTATGCGGTGCTGTGTTATCGCAGATGGGAGGGCTTCCTGAGGGCCCACTGCAGTTCTGCTGAGTCAGATCACAGCTACTTCCTGTCTGTCCCCCACCTGTGACCTCACCCGCCCACTCTCACCAGGAGTGGAAGACCCCGCCCCCCGCCTCACCGTTCATTCTCTCCCGTTCTTACATTACTGCACCTGGAGCCCTATTAGATGGCAATCAAATCAAAATCAAATCAAAGTTTATTGGTCTTGTACACAGTTTATCATACTCACTTCATGAAGAATGTACACTGGAGGCCAACTCAAACATGCTTATCAAATGGAAAGTGGACACAATGTCAGGCAGCTGGCAATTATTGTCTCCTGGAATCCTGATCAATCTATTGAGCTCAAGACTATAGGATACTGCTGAACCAAACCTTATCCTCCATAACTGCACTGTTTTTGAATGAGTACAAATGACTAGTTAAACTCTACAGCTATATCTCTTTAAGGAGTATAGTATGTCCTCTAAGGTCTAAGACATTAGCTGACTGGTGGTCTCTAGTGTGTACATGCTGTCCAGCCACTTCAACAGGCCAGCCAGGTTAGATTGACAGGAACACCCCCAAACACTGGGCTGAGTGGAGCTCCTTAACACACATGCTTATTCTGGCTTCACCGGAGTAAAACAAACTGACTGTGTGTGTGAGTGAGCGAGCGAGTGGAGCCTGTGCACCTGCAGACATGATGTGATGCCTCACTAGCTTGGCCCAGCGCACGGTGATGGCTCACGCTGTTTTAGGACAAAACGTCAGACTTAAGGTACTCAATCCACTGAGAGAGACCACCAGGAGAGCCACAACATGAACTGGCAACCCTCTCAGACAGCCATCTGGGACTTCATGGGAATTAGAACAGGAGAAAAGGAGCAATACCCGTGTCTGGGCATGAAATAGGCCTGGGAAACAGGCAAGGAGGGCACAGTGTGTCTCTGAACTTTCAGATCATACCGTAGAAGGTTCCATACAGTGAATTATTTGCTCAGTGGAAGCACAATTTTCCACAGTATCAAACCATATAATTAAGGGAAAATAGGTCCATCTGTCAAGATGTCACAATTGGCAAGGGAGGATGCCAAGCATGGAAATGTTGATGACACACTTCAATGTTGGGCCATCTAGGGTGAGATTTACGAGCATGACAAAGACAACCTGTTATAAAGGGGAGCTCCTCTACACTGAGGGGGAAATAATCCTTAAAAAAACAGTTGTTCTGTATTTAATTCTAACCCGCATTCAGTGGGTTGTGAAGTAAAGAGTTCGTGTCTTCACTGTAGTTTAGTCTAAAGGGCAGGAGACTGGGGAACTGAATAACAAGGCAATAAACAACAACACAATGAAAACGTTTCCATGTGCTTCATACATGAGGTATGTGCCAACATTATACAGGCATAACAGTTCACGTAAGAAAAAGGAAATGAAATGTAGCACTTATGACTGAAGGCATTTCATGAATGCAAAGCCATCCCAAACATATTGCCGAGCTCAAGGAGCTTTGTGTTTGCACAACTGAGACCACACATGATCATGCTATTTGCCGTGTGATTTAACTAGGCTATTATTGCAATGATAGTATGTGTCATAATGTGGAGTTTGATTGCCTGATAACTATAATACTTAAGAATGCAGAGAACAGACAAATCAGTCCCTTAATAGAAAACAGTGTCTGTATTTTGCTGAGGTATACTGGCGTTGAGGTGCAGGTCAGGAGCTCACCTCCAGGACATAGCCGGTTCAAATAGTTTCCATAGAATCTGGCACTGGACAGCGGCACCGCCCTGGAAAACTAACCGTCTCTCTCACTGGGCCTCTTCCCACTTCAGCTCACTTCTTCAGACCTCTCAGATGAGACGAGCACAAAGCAACTCTGATACTAATAAAATAAGCTTGTCAGATCTCGGGCTCAAGAAGCCACTTCAATAGGCCTAAAGCGCTTACATTTAACAGCATAATCAGCGAAAGAGACTAAGCCCAGTAACATATGACCATTCTGTTCATTGTATCTGCTTCATATTTTAAAAAATAAATACGGGCCTTCACTGTGTTCCTTATTAAAAATGTATATATAAGAAACCAACAGTACGTGTGTGTCATTAGCATTATAGGCAGCTGTATGCAGTAACAAACTGGGGATGACTTCATATCCTATACAGATTGTATCTCCAGCCGGCATTTGGAGGCTGGGTGAGGAATGCTAAAACATTATTATTCCCTGTGAACCACCACCAAACCCTAACGCATCGCTTACGCCATGCACTCCTTGTGAAGAAAGTCAAGTAAAGTCATTTATCAAGTTGTGGCAGGTGGACCGCAATTAATCACAACAGGAGAGCTATATGCTGTACCACTATCTGTGGGAGATGTCCATCAATTATTTTACTCCTTAAATCTCTTATTCTGTAAACAGACATGAAACGTAAGAAGCGAGGGTAAGTTGAATTCTAGCCTCAATTTTTACAAGGTCGTTCCTGTTTCCATCCACACAGCCAGCGTAAATCAAATACTTACGTGAGTCTCTCCTACTGTACCAACAGTATGGTTAATTACCCAGAACCAAGAGACTGTACATCTGTTTTATTACTTTGATAAATAAGACCATTCTACGCTGTCATGTGGCTTGTCAGACTGAGGAAACCTAGCTGAAACTATTTGGCACGGGACTAAAGACAATCAGACACTTTAGTGAAGGGTTCAATAGAACTGGGATAGCACCTAATCATGGCATACTCTCAGATCAAGGGGGTATATGGTGTTCCAACCTGGTTTATAGTTGGTATCAGAGAGAACTAGTAAAAAGCTGTCTTATTTTGGATAACTTAAGACACACTTTAATAACAATCTGGGCATGGTTCCAACCTTTTAGGAGGGCTCAATAAAGAACACCGCCCCCTCAGTAGAACCAAGGAAAAGAATCACACTTGCTGAGTGATGCTGTCTGTGGATGTGTGTTATGAAAGTATTCTGGTGACTGATTGAGGGTGATGTAAGAGGCAAGACTCTGTAGAGCTGTGGATGAGGAGGAATGATAGTGCAGAAGTGATGGAGGGGGGGGGGGGTTACAGTAAAGGCGTTGGCATGCTTCCCAGCCGAAACAGTTCGGAAGAGTTTGTTAATATATTAGGATGACATTTTGTGGTGTTTTTTTGTTCTTTTTGGAGGGGTTTTTCGGCTGTTCAGACACATTTAGAGAAATGCTGCATCTGCAACCAAACATCTTAGTTAGATGTAAAATTGCCCAACTAAGATATCCTCTGCAAAAACGTCAAATTTCATGGCAGATTTGTTGAGTTATCTTAGATTAATTCTGACTATTTTGAGGAAGTATATAATGGCTATGGGGTTTCAAAATGTACAAACAGTACCCCTGCCACTTTGTTTCTAGTTTTTCAAGGGACTATGTGAGCACGCTTGTTCGGTTCGCCTAGGTGAGTTCGAACTGGCACCAACCGACCTGAAGCATGCTGATGCCTTAAGTGTCTGTGTGTGTTTGTTTGATTGTGGGCATGTGGGCGTGTGGGCGTGTGTGTGTGTGTTTTTGTGTGTGTGTGTGTGTGTGTGTGTGTGTGTGTGTGTGTGTGTGTGTGTGTGTGTGTGTGTGTGCGTGTGTGTGTGTGTGTGTGTGTGTGTGTGTGTGTGTGTGTGTGTGTGTGTGTGTGTGTGTGTGTGTGTGTGTGTGTGTGTGTGTGTGTGTGTGTGTGTGTGTGTGTGTGTGTGTGTGCTGAGATTAACTTTGAGTTCTGTCTGATCAGAAGAACACACTTTCTCAGCTGTTTATATGCGTCAGCAGCTGTAAAGGATAGTAGAGGATTTAATGTGTCCTGACAGGTACAGTTTAAAGTGATGACCATGACGTTGCCTAAGTCACTACCCTCCACAATGACAGAGCACTTCTCTACTAAGAAAGGACAAACTGCCGATTGTCTAAAACCGATTACAGCTGGGAAAAACGCAGAGAATCAGTCACACCTCACTATTGTGACTTGAATCTGGATTAATCATAAGCCAATGGGTCAGACCAGTCATACAACTCACAGTTACACAACGAGAAGTGAAATGCATAACATTCATAAATATTACTTCCACATGAATATATTGGGATCTTATTTCAAACTACTGTAGGGTGTACACTGGGCATTGTCAAGACAATTTTCACGCTGATGGTCTTGGAGTTCTTTGTCTCTTTTGTCTCCAAAGACTTCCATGCAACAGAGCTCTGTGCCAATAATACCAAAGGTATATTCAACACCTCTGTATGATACAAAGCAAGTGTTACTTGAATGTCATGGTGAGTGGCTGTTACTTTACCTTGGTGCCCACACAAGCCTGGCCCTTCTTGTACTCCTTGTGGCAGGTTCTCTTGTCCAGCTTGGTCCAGAGGGCCTTGGCCCTCCAGGAGGTGAGCCTGGTCTTCAGACTACAGTAGAACGTCTCATGGTCCTGAGGGTCTAGATCCAGCAGCCTGCACAGGAGGTTGAAGGACTGCAGGGTGCCCTTACAGGTGGAGGCCTGGATGAAATTCTCAAACAGCTTCCCTGCCTGGTCCTTCTCCTCCTCTGTCTCCCCCATCTTTCCCAGGAGGAGTGCAGGGTGCTTGGCTGGTGCTGGCTTGCCTTTCCTCCTCTCTCGCTCTCCCCCAGCTGTCTCAGTGGCTACACCCACAGCCTGGCCCCCATGGTCATGCCCAATCTGAGGAGGTACGGAGAAAACACATTGAGTCTGATGTCATCGCACGGACTTTAGAAGTGTAGAATCCTTAACAGATGGCTTTATGGAACAGTGGAAAATTGTTTAAAACAGTCAAATATTGGACAGGAAAAGGGGCAACCCTCCATAAAAAAAGTATTTGTTTTATTAGTTTAAAAGGTTGACGTTTCGACTTTCAATGGCCTTCTTCAGAATAATCACATTACATAGTAAGTGTACAACCGGGACACTCAAATTAGTATGAGTGATATGCATTTTTACTAATTAGCAGATTTGCAACTACTTACTACTTTTATCTACTTTGCAATTACTTAGCATTTTAGCTAACCCTAACCCTAACCTAACCTTAACCTTAACCCCTAAAAAACAAATGTTAGCATTAGCCACCTAGATAACATTAGCCACAAGGTTTAGCAAATGGTTTAGCAAATGCATAACATATTGTATGTTTTGCAAATTCATAACATATTGTGCGAATTGCAATACGTAACTTATCAATGAATTGTCATTCTAAACATATCATAGAAACATCTACAAATTAATACATACCATATGAAATGTAACACACACTAAATGTAATGTCCATAGATTTACGTAATAATAGAATAATTTACGTAATTTACGTACTAATACATAATAATACGAAATGCTCTGAGACCACGTTGAGAGCTGTGTATTTTTTCCGCTTCCCGCTAGTATTTCAAAGCCGTTGAATTCCCTAAGATAGTATTGATGTCTCGACAGGTCTGAAGGATAAAAGTGAAACAGAATATTAGTTTGAGGACAACCTCTCTGTATCATTGAGTGGCCAGGGTGGTACTCAGGCCACACCTTAACTGAGAGACTGAAAACTCTTCATTAATTATGATTGAGACTCACATATGCTTACTTTTACTTTTAGCAATTACCCTCATGCACCATATATTGAAAAATGAAACTGACACAAGAAAAATAACCAAATCCCCTCCTTCAAAAACCACTAATCAAACATTTGAAAATCATGCCAGGGAATCCACACCAGAGCACAACATCAAAGCAAAACATGGAAACTTCTCCTAAAATATGGGAACGTGGCTTCTGTGAGGTTTGGGAACAGCAGTCATTTGATATTCAAATCATCCATGGAGAGGGCTGGCCTGTGCTGGGCTTGGCCATGGGAGAGGTGAGCCCAGCCCAACAGGACCTGCTGCAGTGCAGTCCCCCACTCAACTAACACTACAGGGCCTGGGGGAGGAACACTATATATACAAAAGTGTGTGGACACCCCTTCAAATGAGTGGATTTGGCTATTTCAGCCACACCTGTTGCTGACGGGTGTATAAAATTGAGCACACATCCATGCAATCTCCATAGACAAACATTGGCAGGAGAATGGCCCGTAATGAACAACTGACTGACTTTCAACCTGGCACCATCATAGGATGTGACCTTTCCATCGAGTCAGTTTGTCAAATGTCTGCCCTGCTAGAGCTGCCACGGTCAACTGTAAGTGCTGTTATTGTGAAGTGGAAATGTCTAGGAGCAGCAACAGCTCAGCCACGAAGTGGTAGGCAACACAAGCTCACAGAATAGGACCACCAAGTGTTGAAGCACGTAACTTCAGTAGTTCCAAACTGCCTCTGGAAGCAAAGTCAGCATAATAATTGTTAGTCTGGGGCTTCATGAAATGGGTTTCCATGGCCAAGGAGCCAAACACAAGCCTAAGATCACCATGTACAATGCCAACCATCACCTGGAGTGGTGGAAAGCTTAACGCCATTGGACTCTGGAGCAGTGGAAATGCATTCTCTGGAGTGATGAATCCCGCTTCACCATCTGGCAGTCCAACGGACAAATCTAGGTTTGGCGGATGCCAGGAGAACGCTACCTGCCCGAATGCATAGTGCCAACTGTAAAGTTTGTTGGAGGAGGACTAATGGTCTGGGGCTGATTTTCATGGTTCCATGCTAGACCCATTACTTCCAGTGAAGGGAAATCTTAACGCTACAGTATACAATAACATTCTAGACAATTATGTGCTTCCAACTTTGTGGCAACAGTTTGGGGAAGGCCCTTTCCTGTTTCAGCATGACAATGCCTCCGTGCACAAAGCGAGCTTCATACAGAAAGGGTTTGTCGAGATTGGTGTGGAAGAACCTCACTAATGCTTTTGTTGTTGAATGGAAGCAAGTCCCCGCAGCAATGTTCCAACATCTAATGGAAAGCCTTCCCAGAAGAGTGGAGGCTGTTATAGCAGCAAAGGGTCATGCAGTGTATCTGCTCTGCTGCCTACTGGAGTTGGGCTGAGTGACACCACCTCTCCTCTTCCACTGCGCAGCATCTGTTGAGAGAACGAAGTGCCATCTGTCCATTAAGAAAAGTGTTATTATATCACTGACACATGATAAGCAACTCCATACATGAGACTTGTCTTCTGTTGTCAAGTCCTTGAACCAAGTCTTTGTTCTCAGACAGCTTTCGGGGATGCGTTTTGGGAAACAACTCTAAATAGGCATACTTAAAAGGAAAAATCCACTCAAAAACTATCTTCGGGTACTTTTTTCCATTAGTCCACTGTTGTGTTGCATGTCAGCAGTCAAGTTTTCAAGATATAGGATTTTCAAGAAGCAAAGTGTCACTCATGATGATGATGCATTTTGGGACTATATACCATGGACTAATGAAAAAATATGAGCACTATTTGTGGTCACTGAAAACAGTTCTCATGCAAACAAAATCATCCTATCTTACAGAATCCTGTTTGGCCCAAACTAGCTGTATATTTTGCATCCTGTTCGCTGTTGTTTTTTTGCCTTATAGTCATTCAGCCTGGATAATGGGATGCAAGCTCGTATTGAGGACAATGAGGGAGGGGTGTCAACTTTTGTCCCCCAGGCTGATACACACACCATAGTGACCCCCGGCTCCTGTCCCAGTGTCAGACACAAAACACTATAGGCCTCTCTCTGGAGACAGCCAAGCCACAGACCGCATTCCAACGCTGCGTGCCTCACATAGCACTGAACTGCTCTATCAACAAGGAACCAGAGGCAACGCCTACCGAGCTCTGTCAATGGTTCAACCACAGTTATCCAATGGCCGTGCTCATGACTCTGGGCCCATTCTGTAGTCCGTTATCAGTGTGTTTTTGTGATGTAATGTTTATGAGTGCTGGGAGATAGCTGGGAGGGGCTCAGCATAGTATACAGGTGCTTTAATTAGTTTGGGACAGGGTCATTTGTTTATGCAAAGGGTGTATTATTATTCTGCTGGGGGATAAGGTTGTTCCCTTTGCCCTGCAAGGTGTGGTACAAGACAACATCTGCATTCACACCATTGTTGAAATAACAACAGCAAATGGTGAGAAAATCCTGCAGTGGATGGAATGAATGGACCGCTTTGTCCTCTGGTTATATTGGTCTTGTTGGATGTGACCACATGATGGTATTTGAAAGTTTTTGCTGTATAGATTTCATAATAAAAACTTAAAGACTTCTGTTGAACTTCAGTAAACAACCGCTTGGGCTTCCATTAACAAGTAGTTGTACTCCCAGAACAACATTTCAGAAAGCAATTTTAATATGTGGCTATCACAATATCAGACCATTTCCAACTAAAATATACAGTAACTACAACTTCCGCTTGGAAAGTTGAGATACAAACAGGGGTTTGCGCTCCAAGCTTCATGAATTGTTTAAATAGCTATCGTATTAACACCTGCTGGGGAGGTCTTTCTGTGTTGATTAATGGAAGCTAGCACACACTGCCCTTACGGTGCCTTCGGAAAGTATTCAGACCCCTTGACTTTTTCTACATTTTGTTACGTTACAGCCTTATTCTAAAATGGATTAAATAAATGTTTTTCCCTCATCAATCTACACACAATATCCCATAATGATTGGAGTATTTGTGATGAATTCAATTCATTGGACACGATTTGGATAGGTACACACCTGTCTATATAAGGTCCCACAGTTGACAGTGTGTGTCATAGCAAAAACCAAGCTATGAGGTCAAAGGAATTGTCCATAGAGCTCCGGGACAGGATTGTGTCTGGGCACAGATTTGGGGAAGGATACCAAAAAATGTATGCAGCATTGATGGTCCCCAAGAACACAGTGGCCTCCAACCTTCTTAAATGGAAAATGTTTTGAACTACCAAGACTCTTCCTAGAGTTGAGCAATTGGGGGAGAAGGGCCTTGGTCAGGGAGTTGACCAAGAACCTGAATCTAGAGTTCCTCTGTGGAGATGGGAGAACCTTCCAGCAGGTCAACCATCTCAGCATAAATCAGACCTGGTAGAGTGACCAGACGCTTTGAGTTTGCCAAAAGGCACCTAAAGACTCTCAGACCATTCAAAACAAGATTATCTGGTCTGATGAAACCACAATTGAACTCTTTGGCCTTAATGCCAAGGATCACATCTGTAGGAAACCTGGCACCATCCCTACAGTAAAGCATGGTGGTGGCAGCATCATGCTGTGGGAATGTTTTTCAGCGGCAGGGACTGGTTCGAGGCAAAGATGAACGGACCAAAGTACAGAGAGATCCTTGATGAAAACCTGCTCCATAGCGCTCAGGACCTCAGACTGGGGCAAAGGTTTCCCTTCCAACAGGACAACGACCCTAAGTACACAGCCAGATCTAACATCTCTGGAGAGACCTGAAATAGCTGCGCAGCAACGCTTCCCATCCAACCTTACAGAGCTTGAGAGGATCTGCAGAGATGAATGAGAGAAACTCCCCAAATAAAAATGTGCCGAGCATGTAGGGTCATAACCAAGAAGACTCAATGCTGTAATCACTGCCAAAGGTGCTTCAACAAAGTACTGAGTATAGTGTCTGAATACTTATGTAAATGTGATATTTAAGTTTATTATTTTAGAATAAGGCACTAACGTAACAAAATGTGGAAAAAGTCATGTGGTCTGAATCCTTTTCGAAGGCACTGTATGGTCAGCTAGAAAAGCTGAGGCTACATTGTCCCAGATGGAATCCCATGACCTCACCCATGATCTCCATCTGACCGCATGGAAAGGCAATCCGCAGGCAGACAGCACCATCCCACAAAGCACCCGTAAAAAACACACATACAAAAAAAAGAGAGAAAGAGCGAGAGAAAGAGAGACACAAAGAGCAGACCGCAGCTGGGCTCAATGGCCGTTCCAAGCTGTTTTTGCGCAAACCTGGACGCTCGATTTCACCATACTGTACAGGTTTCAACAATCATACCTGTTTTTTAAAAATCGTATCTGCCCATCTATGACTTGGCTAATTACTAATCCATTTGCAAACACTGGCTACTCATTTTATGCCTGTAATATCCTTTTAACAATGAATCAAACAAAGCATCCCATCACTGGTGCTTTCACAGTACAGCACGGGTGTCTCAGTTACCTGTTAATAGATAATAGTTCTCATAACTTTGTTATTCAAAGACACTTGACTCATGACTCTGACAGAGTATACTCTACAGAGAAACTGAGGCAGAGCTACAGTATATAGCATATAGTATATCTCCTGAAGGTTTTTCTGAGTTCAAGTAATCCAGCGCATTTTTCAGAGGGATAAGTGTACATGCTATCAGTTTCCAGAGGAGGAATTCCCGAGATGTGAAATATGTACCTGTTACAGCTGGCCTGCCAAGGCAGAACAGCTAAAAATCAAATCAAATCAAATGTATTTGTCACATACACATGGTTAGCAGATGTTAATGCGAGTGTAGCGAAATGCTTGTGCTTCTAGTTCCGACAATGCAGTAATAACCAACAAGTAATCTAACTAACAATTCCTAAACTACTGTCTTATACACAAGTGTAAGGGGATAAAGAATATGTACATAAGGATATATGAATGAGTGATGGTACAGAGCAGCATAGGCAAGATACAGTAGATGGTATCGAGTACAGTATATACATATGAGATGAGTATGTAAACAAAGTGGCATAGTTAAAGTGGCTAGTGATACATGTATTACATAAGGATGCAGTCGATGATATAGAGTACAGTATATACGTATGCATTGTTTAAAGTGGCTAGTGATATATTTACATCATTTCCCATCAATTCCCATTATTAAAGTGGCTGGAGTTGAGTCAGTGTCAGTGTGTTGGCAGCAGCCACTCAATGTTAGTGGTGGCTGTTTAACAGTCTGATGGCCTTGAGATAGAAGCTGTTTTTCAGTCTCTCGGTCCCAGCTTTGATGCACTTGTACTGACCTCGCCTTCTGGATGATAGCGGGGTGAACAGGCAGTGGCTCGGGTGGTTGATGTCCTTGATGATCTTTATGGCCTTCCTGTAACATCGGGTGGTGTAGGTGTCCTGGAGGGCAGGTAGTTTGCCCCCGGTGATGCGTTGTGCAGACCTCACTACCCTCTAAAGGGAGCTAGCCAGATACACACACTCCCTCAACTACACTCATACCTGTATACGCATTATACTGTAAATAAATTGGCACCTTTTCTTTGAGAACAAAACAATTATTCAAACACCAGCAATTTAATTAATGCAATGAGACTTGTAGTGGAGGAGTGAGGAGAATCCAGAGTCACCTTAACACCTAAAATACCTTTACAACAACACCAGTGTCAGGTTGCATTAGGACTTAGTCTAATAACAACCAACCAGGCAATGCATGGTATTAGGCAGAAAACACTGGCCAATAACTTAATAAGTGGGCCTATTGCTGCATCAGCCATGGCCATAGAAACTGAGCAATATAGTACATACTGCTAGACCAGTAAAACACAAAACAATGACGTGATGTCCATCTGTGTTGCTCCACACAGCCTCAAGCTATCAAAAGACAATGAGAAGCTGACGACTCAAAGGAAAACAGTGTGAGGGCCGGGAATGACACGTAATGCAGTTAATTACCGAGAGAACTGAAGGAAACCAGGAAGGAAGCCCTCAACCCCTGATAAGCAGACATTACGCCTCAGAGCTGGACAACAATCTAAGAAAACCATATGTTCCAGCATCCCGCCAACAACTTTGCCCCTCTCCAGCCCTCATAACTCGCTTGTACTGTCTCAACTCTGAGAAATCTGGCTGCTTCTTCAGGCAGTGGTGCCAAAACAAAGGAGAGCGTCTTGGACACGGTTAAAAACTCTGCGTTATCTGTCCGGTCCCAGTGAATGTCATTCATCTAGAGAGGAGAAAATAATGAATTTACACAGAAGCAGGCGCTGGAGAGGTGAAGCAGCTGTCTGCCGTCTGGAGGCCTGTCTGACCCACGCAGTGTGTGTTAACCACATGTCCTCTTGGACTTGGAGAAAGATTTATCTGGACAAACTTCAGACACACAAAGCACAGAAATAATGTCTGTCCAGCTATTTGAAGTTTGACAGACAGTATGTAATCCACTTAGCACAATAGTTTGACCTCGTCCAGTGGCACATTCTTTTCTTCATTTCACACAAATAAATGAGCAAATAGCTGACAAACGCAGTGAACTCTCGCCATGTATAAAGATCCCACACAAAGAATGCTCTGATGTTCTTAAATCAACATTGAAAAATCAGGGAAACACTGGACTGATGCCATATTCAATGCAATCATTACACCAATAGACCATACAGTAACATGAGGTCCTCATAATGTGAGTGAGATCAAGATTCTTACGGTGAGAAGTGACTGCACACTGCACAAGGCAGATGTTTTGGTAACTGACATTCCCCCAGACAGTCAGACAGACATTCAGTCAGCAGAGGCAATTGGGTCCAAAGATTCTGTTCCATATTTCAGAATGGCACCGAGGGGTTTATATGACACTGTATGACCACAGGGAAGGAATAGAGGAGCCAGTAAGGCAGCTTTCAGGAAAGTCATGCTCAGAATAGACAGGTGTCATGTTCCAGAGGAACACAGCACATGTCCTGGAGGATAGCCTGACATCTGTATAAGGCCACTCTACAAACATAAATACACTGTGTTGCTGGCCACAAAGAGAACAGCTCCATCAGACCTGAAGGATCTGTGCAACTCTTCAGAAAAAAGACTGCTGGACTCTGTCCATGACACTTGATGACCATTTATTGTGATCATAGACACAATGATGGAGTGCTTAGGGGTTGTTGCTCTGTAAACACAATTATACTTTAACCCTTACAGTAATTTGAGGGTAAAGAAAGTCATGATATGCATCCAGCAAGTGGTGTAAAGTACTTAAGTAAAAATACTTTAAAGTACTACTTAAGTCGTTTTTCGGTGTATCTGTATATTTTTGACAACTTTTACTTTTACTTCACTACATTCCTAAAGAAAATAATGTACTTCTTACACCATACAAGTAGCATTTTGATTGCTTAGCAGGACAGGCAATTGCTCCAATTCATGTACTTATCAAGAGAACATCCCTACTGCCTCTGATCTGGCAGACTTACTGAACGCACATTTATTTTATTAAGGAGGCAAGTGAATTAAGAAGAAATTGTTATTTACAATGACAGCTTAGGAACTGTGGGTTAACTGCCTTGTTCAGGGGCAGAACAACAGACTTGTGTCTTGTCAGGTCAGGATTGGATCTAGCAACCTTCAGGTTACTGGCGCAACGCTCTAACCACTGGGCTACCTGCTGCCCCTCATGCTTTGTTTGTAAATTATGTCTAAGTGTTGGATTATGCCCCTGTCTAAAAAACATGAAGGAATGTATGTAA
This sequence comes from Oncorhynchus masou masou, assembly GCF_036934945.1. Classification (NCBI taxonomy): domain Eukaryota; kingdom Metazoa; phylum Chordata; class Actinopteri; order Salmoniformes; family Salmonidae; genus Oncorhynchus; species Oncorhynchus masou. The sequence goes on from NC_088212.1 coordinate 66,964,973, forward strand.
GGTATGGTAGCCTAGTGGTTAGAGTGTTGGACTAGTAACCAGAAGGTTTCAAGTTCAAATCCCCACGCTGACAAGGTACAAATCGTTCATTCTGCCCCTGAACAGGCAGTTAACCCACTGTTCCTAGGCCGTCATTGAAAATAAAAATTGTTTCTTAACTGACTTGCCTAGTTAAATAAAAATGAAAGGTATTTGAAATTATTTATAATTTTACTTTTGATACTTAAGTATATTTGAGCAATTCCATTTACTTTTAATAGTTAAATATATTTTTACTCAAGTAGTATTTTACTGGGTGACTTTCAAGTATGACAAATTGGGTACTTTTTCCACCACTGCCTCCAGCTACATGTGGCAGAGCTCTGATGTGTTTTTGGGTCATCTGATATGTGAGTGTGTCTGTTTTCCTGTCCAGATCAAAGGGATGGAGAGCTGCCACTGTGAAACTGCCTTTGCTGGAGGTTAAAGCACAAGGACTGAGTCAAACTCCTTTTAAGTTCCCTGAATGACTGATTTCTGAGCTTGTACAAGCCAGGGGAAACGTGTTAATGTAGTCTAGTTGCCGATTTATATGCTGCTGTTGACTGAGGTGGTGGTTTAAGTTGGCAGAGCGGGATCCTACTGAAAGGATAAACCAATTTAAACCATGCATAAATCCTGCAAGTGATTTGCTTTCTGAGCCTCAACCTCCCACATCCTCGTTCTGTCCTGGTGCTGGAGCTGTTGCCTGGAAACATGTGTTCACTTCCACAGTGTGGCTCTAGGAAGGAAATAATGCAAAGAGGAAGAAGAAAGTTCACACAGTTCTGCTCTGGGATATTGTGAATAAGCCTACAGACAGACGCTGCTCATTTGGAATGCTGTCTGCTGTTTTCTTGACTTCAGCTTATTTGTCTTCTTTACTGTAGTGAGCCCTGAGAGAGACATAGCTCTGAATCCAAAGGCTTGGTTCATGTCAAACTAGTTATACAATTAGATTAACCTGAGGCCCCAGAGCAGGTGCTCTGGTGCGGTTTTTATCTCTAACATCCGTGTATAAATCAAGCCTCACACAGGCAAATTGTCCATCTGGCAATTCTAGCAAGTGCCAGATGGGCCAGACCATCCTTTTGTTGGGCTGGCTGGTAAAAACAAAACAAAATCATTTTAAAAAACGGACATGGCAGGAGGTCCATGTGCCTGTCAAGATTTGGTTTGAAAGATTTTTGTGCAATTTCTCTATTGTCAATAATATATTGGAGCATTTGGACGGCCCGGTTTTCTGATTGGCTGAGCTGAGGTCACAAAAAAATGTCACATTCAAACTCAAACATGCCTCAGTAAAAACACCCGCTCTGACTCTCTGTCGTCAGTCAGCCCAGATCATGGAATGTTAAAAGGTGGTGCCTCGAGGCCTACGCTGCTAAATGTGGGAAATTTACAAACTTATTTTCTAAACATTCTGGTTCTGCTGAGTTCTGTGACTGTACTGAGAAATTATGCTAGGCTTAGCACTAACGGATCAGCTTCTGCTGCAGTCGAGGTAGGGAGAAAACAGACAAAATACACATATGTAGCCTAATGCTGCCAGTTAATATTTGGGGGATATATTGTACGAAATAGTAGGCTAATTAACACATAGGCCTAATTAGGGAAGGGGAGGTTCGAGGGAACACATATGACGGACACAAACTTGCAATTGCCTAAAAAGGTTGTTAGATTGGTTTTATAATGCATAAACCAATAGTCATCTAAAATACATTAAATACAGTGCTACTGCTTTTTTATTAAAGTTATGTATTACAATGAAACACTGAATTAATGTGTAATAATTGCTAAATAATCCTCTGTTAAAGGTCAATTAAAAAGACTGTATTTAAATTGTTTTTTCAATGTTTCTGAATCTCAGCCTGTTCAGTCAGCGAGTGGGTATAAGTTTATGAGATGTAGTAACGAGCAGTGTTGCCAACTAATTTTCAGGGTAAGTTGCTAGAGGCAGGTTGATTTGTTGCTAAAAGTTACTAAATTACATTGTGATGTCATTGCTTGAAAACTTAAATCTGTGTCATTATGTAGAATACACAATAACGTTACTCAAATTGACTGGCCATCTCGGCAATAAATATGATTTGACATTTGTTCAGGCACAGACTCCCACTCTTTTCTGTACTTCTGGCTGTACAATTTTGATTGAGACATGTTGATTGATGTTGTACGTTCTGTTCAAGATCAAACATTCGTGACCAACTATATTCATTGAGTTTGGCTCGTCGAACACGTACCACTGCTGCTGCAGTCAGCCAACAATGATTTGCAATTTACTGAAATTGCTGCTGGCCTGCTGCTGCCTGTGCACGAGCTGAGTGCCCGCTGCTGACATCACTCACAATGCACTTTTGCAGCCAGGCACGTGTGTTGTGACTGAGTGTGACAGAGAAAATCGTTTTGTGTCAGAGGGAAAATTAGTGCATTTTAGCGTTTGTGTCACTTTTCAAAAGTTGCTAAAAGTGCCAAATACATTTTTAAAAGTAGCTAAATATGTTGCTAGGTGCTGTTTGAAATAAATATTTCCAGGGTAGTCTGAAAAGTTGCTAAATCTAGCAATAAAATTGCTAAATTGGCATCACTGGTAAAAGTGACTCTGGTGTCGGATTACATTACATAGGCATCGCCACTGGAGGCTGGAAAGCCTATTTTGTTTGCTAAAAGGCTGTAGAGATGTACTGACAGTTTCATACTATTGTGGCTCCTCTATAATATATACAGTGCCTACAGTGCCAATCCAATGGCGTGCTCATGACTCTGGGCCCATTCTGTAGTCTGTTATCAGTGTGTTTTTGTGATGTAATGTTTATGAGTGCTGGGAGATGGCTGGGAGGGGCTCAGCATAGTATACAGGTGCTTTAATTAGTTTGGGGCAGGGTCATTTGTTTATGCAAAGGGTGTATTATTATTCTGCTGGGGAATAGGGTTGTTCCCTTTGCCCTGCAAGGTGTGGTACAAGACAACATCTGTATTCACACCATTGTTGAAATAACAACAGCAAATGGTGAGAAAATCCTGCAGTGGATGGAATGAATGGACCGCTTTGTCCTCTGGTTATATTGGTCTTGTTGAATGTGACCACATGATGGTATTTGAAAGTTTTTGCTGTATAGATTTCATAATAAAAACTTAAAGACTTCTGTTGAACTACAGTAAACAACCGCTTGGGCTTCCATTAACAAGTAGTTGTACTCCCAGAACAACATTTCAGGAAGCAATTTTAATATGTGGCTATCACAATATCAGACCATTTCCAACTAAAATATACAGTAACTACAACTTCTGCTTGGAAAGTTGAAATACAACCAGGGGTTTGGGCTCCAAGCTTCATGAATTGTTTAAAAAGCTATAGTATTAACACCTGCTGGGGAGGTCTTTCTGTGTTGGTTAATGGAAGCTAGCACACACTGCCCTTACGGTGCCTTCAGAAAGTATTCAGACCCCTTGACTTTTTCTACATTTTGTTACGTTACAGCCTTATACTAGAATAGATTTTTAAACTATTTTTCCTCCGCAATCTACACACAATACCTCATAATTTCAAAGTGAAAAAAGGTTTTTAAATAATATTGCAAATGTATAAAAATAAAAATAAACAGAAATACCATATTTACAAAAGTATTCAGACCCTTTGCTATGAGACTCAAAATTGAGCTCAGGTGCATCCTGTTTCCATTGATCATCTTTGAGATGTTTTTACAACTTGATTGGAGTATCTGTGCTAAATTGAATTGATTGGACATGATTTGGAAAGAACACATTGGTCTTCCATTTATGAATTATGGAGACATCTGGAACCACCAAGACTCTTCCTAGAGCTGGCCACCCAGCCAAACTAAGCATTCGGGGGAGAAAGGCCTTGGCCAGAGTGACCAAGAACCCAATGGTCACTCTGGCAGAGCTCTATAGAGCTCTATAGTTCCTCTGTGGAGATGGAAGAACCTTCCAGAAGGACAACCACATCTGCAGCACTCCACCAATCAAGCCTTTATGGTAGAGTGGCAAGACTAGTCAGGATCGAGGAAAAGATGAACGGAGCAAAGTACAGAGAGATCCTTGATGAAAACCTGCTCCAGAGCACTCAGGACCTCAGACTGGGACAAAGGTTCACCTTCCAACAGGACAACAGCCCTAAGCATACAGCCAAGACAACGCAGGAGTGGTTTCAGGACACGCCTCTGAATATCCTTGAGTGGCCCAGCTAGAGCCTGGACTTGAACGAGATCTAACATCTCTGAAGAGACCTGTAAATAGCTGCATAGCGATGCTCCCCATCCAACCTGACAGAGCTTGAGAGGATCTGCAGAGAATGGGAGAAACTCCCCAAATACAGGTGTGCCAAGCTTGTAGCGTCATACCCAAGAAAACTTGATGCTGTAATCGCTGCCAAAGGTGCTTCAACAAAGTACAGAGTAAAGGGTCTGAATATTTATGTAAATGTGATATTTCCATTTTAATTTTTAATAAATTAGCAAAAATGTCTAAAAACCTGTTTTTGATTTGTCATTATGGGGTATTGTGTGTAGATTGATGAGGGGGGGGACTATTTAATCAATTTTAGAATAAGGCAGTAATGTAACAAAATGTGGAAAAAGTCAAGTGGTCTGAATACTTTCCGAAGGCACTGTATGTAATAGTAATTAACCCTTAAGATAGGGGAGCACATGTATGACAGTCAGGCATACAGGATTTTATAAGGTATTATTGGCCAATGGTCATCTATTAAGCATTTATTCAGTAATTTTTGTTATTTTCTATCTAATACATGTGCTTAATCATTCACAACTAGGATTTTGCTGGGCCCAGCACAGGCAGTGGGTTCCCCTGGACTTTTGTTACCAGTGCTGTGGGAAAGGAGGCTTAGCAGAGACAGCTCAGAGGTGAGTACAGTGGAGGTAGGAAGAAAATAGAGACACACAAATGTATGATCTTAATTTGAGCCAGTTTGCTACAGCAGGGAAAGTATCCTGCAGCAACGGGAAATGTGAAATATTATGTGGATGGGGGCTGGTGTGGCTAAAATGCCAGGGCTGAATTTTTGTCCCACTCTGCCCCTGAAGCCTCGGCACAACCACTAATTACAAACGTAGTAAATTATGACAAAATTACAAGAACAGCAGATTCGTGCTGAGTTTGGGAAACTCCCTTAAGGGGGCAAATTCAGATATTTTGGCAACACACTAACTCTTGAGTTTTAACAACATTTGGGAACTTTCATGTAGACATATTAAAACGTAATAAATCAGCGTGTATTTGATCTTTACCCACCCACCCCCTCAATTAGACTAACTGTGACGTCTAGAGAGAGACCATCAACCTTCAGCATCTTTTCATCTCTACATTCACTCCCGATATAAAACCTTGTGATCTTTCTAGAAATCTGCTTTTGGGGAGAGCAAGTCAAACCTGATGATGTATTGTTATTCCAGATAGCATAGGTATGGTGATAAAAACAAGAGAAGGAAAATGACAGAAGTGGACCGCTACAGATAAACCTTTGATTTGTTTATGTCTGTTGTATACACTGCACAAAAACATTTGCTCTGAAGAATTCACATTTGTCTATGTTGTATAGTATTGGAAAAAGGTTCCATATCGAACCAAAAAGGGTTATATCGCTTGCTTCATACATGGAACACCTAAAAGCTCTATACAGCACTCCAAAGAACACCATTTTCTAAGAGTATACTCCCATGGCTAACAGCACGTGTATAAATCTTAGTGAACAATATTATTTTTACTGTTCCTTAACTTCAGTTAAGCACAAGAAATACTATCAAGATTGAACATTCCTGAGGAAATTCCAACAAGACAGGAGAAAAAAAATGTGCGTTTTCTGTTTGAGCATGCAATGTTTTTCAAATCCAGGGAGAACAGAGTATTTAAATCACACATGGACAACCAATGACTGAGACAGATTCAGACACGTAGACATGTCGTCTATTGAGATGTTGACACATACTCTATCAGTAAGGTAGTGAAGCACAGAGTAATAAAGCAGGACTTTAAGTCTTACAGCACGGTGAGGAAGAGCGTGCCATGTTTTCAACCGGCACAGGATACACAGGAAATGATTGCTCATTCAAGAGGGGGCGGAAAATTACATGACTGTATGATTGCCGCTGCCTTCTCAAAATGTCCTTACTGAGTCACAGCTGCTCTCTCATGGCCAGGTACTCACAGTGGCCTATTTTCTAGTGTGACTTTGAGATAAACATAATCAGACAGATACCACCACATACTGTAGGTACACTTTCAAGGGTACCCAAAAGAAAATGGACAATTCCATTTAGATTTCAGTAATCCAAAATGTGTGCTTATAACAGATTATATACCGTATGTAAATACCTTACAGGTGTCTCTGAAACTGATCTGTGATCATCTGAACTTGTATGCTGTAGCTAATGTGCCGCACCTGGGACAAAGCCTGCTGTACAGTATTTATTATTTAAAGCCACAAGTTCAAACTCAACATCAAACACGTTAGTGAGTAACCTTAGAACTTCCCATAATTCTTATGAAAGGGGAACATGAATTCATCTGACAGAAACAGCAGCGCTAAAGCAGACAGACAGTGTCACAATTCCTCTCCCTGTGTATTTGTGCCCCCCACTCTCCAATGACACGCAAAGGGCCATTGTGTAACTCTGTATTTCACCACTAAGAGCTGCAGGGGGAGAAAATGCTCACTGGCTTGTGCAGACAGTAATATCTGTTGATATGAATACAATATAATAAAGCCTTAACAGTATACTATGATTAAGAAAACAATCAAATAATATTATAGTTTTCCTGAGATAAAAGGGTGATGAACCTAATATGAATGACTGCTTAATCATTTTCTTTCTCTTAATGTAACTCAATGTAAAGAAAATACCATGCCATGGTAGAAGCCTATACCACTGTAAAACTCAGCCAGATACAGTTGAAGTCGGAAGTTTACATACACCTTAGCCAAATACATTTAAACTCAGTTTTTCACAATTCCTGACATTTAATCCTAGTAAAAGAAATCCCTGTCTTAGGTCAGTTAGGATCACCACTTTATTTTAAGAACTTAAAATGTCAGAATAATAGTAGAGAGAATGATTTATTTCAGATATTATTTCTTTCATCAAATTCCCAGTGGGTCAGAAGTTTACATACACTCAATTAGTATATGGTAAAGTAACATTGCATTGAAATTGTTTAACTTGGGTTAAATGTTTCGGGTAGCCTTACACAAGCTTCCCACAATAAATTGGGTGAATTTTGGCCCATTCCTCCTGACAGAGCTGGTGTAACTGAGTCAGGTTTGTAGGCCTCCTTGCTCGCAAACGCTTTTTCAGTTCTGCCCACAAATTTTCTATGGGACTGAGGGGAGGGTTTTGTGAAGGCCACTCCAATACCTTGACTTTGTTGTCCTGAAGCCATTTTGCCACAACTTGGGAAGTATGCTTGGGGTCATTGTCCATTGGGAAGACCCATTTGCGACCCAGCTTTAACTTCCTGACTGATGTCTTGAAATGCTTCAATATATCCACATAATTTTCCTCCCTCATGATGCCATCTATTTTGTAAAGTGCACCAGTCCCTGCTGCAGTCAAAGCACCCCCACAACATGATGCTGCCACCCCCGTGCTTCACGGTTGGGATGGTGTTCTTTGGCTTGCAAGCCTCCCCCTTTTCCTCCAAACATAATGATGGTCATTATGGCCAAACAGTTCTATTTTTGTTTCATCAGTCCAGAGGACATTTCTCCAAAAAGTACCATCTTTGACCCCATGTGCAGCAAACCATAGTCTGGCATATTTATGGCGGTTTTAGAGCAGTGGCTTCTTCCTTGCTGAGCGGCCTTTCAAGATATGTCGATATAGGACTCGTTTTACTGTGGATAGCTTCTAAAACCATGACATAATTTTCTGGAATTGTCCAAGTTGTTTAAAGGCACAGTCAACTGTTGTAAAAAATTACTTGTGTAATGCACAAAGTAGATGTCCTAACCGACTTGCCAAAACTATAATTTGTTCAGAGTGGTGTGGAGTGGTTGAAAAACGAGTATTAATGACTCCAACCTAAGTGTATGTAAACTTCCGACTTCAACTGTACATCAAGCATAAAGGCATAGCCTGCCAGAGAACCTGAGGGGGGCCGAAACCAAACATATTTAAAAGAGATCTTAATACACACCTTTTTAGCTTAGCTTCTCCTTAGGGTGCTTTTTTAGGCTTTCAGTTTGTATTGTTATTCTTTGTTTTTATCCTATTATGTTTGTTGTGTAGTAAATATTTAGGTATTTTCATATTTTTTATTTCTGTTTTTTCCTGTGAAGCACATTGTGTCGTATTCATTTCTGAAATGTGCTATATAAATAAAGCTTGATTTCAACTGACAACTGAATCCAAAATTGTGACCAATTCTAATTTGGCATAAACATAGTCTCACCTGAGACAAGTGATGATTGAAGACTAAACGATTATCTCTGAGTATTCAGGCTGGAACATTTCTCACAACCTCTCTCATATATGGGAGAAGATGTGAGAAAAGTTCCAGCCTGGATACTCAAATGATCCTTTAGTCTTCAATAGTCACTTATCTCTGGTGACAAATCACGCTACTCAAACTAATAGTACAGTGTTAGTAATTTACTGCCTCGCTCTTAATGTAACTCAATGTAACTTTAAAGAAAATACCATGCCATGGTTGTAGCTTATAACATTGTAAAACTCAGCCAGACACATCAAGCATAAAGGCTTTTAAACCTGGATTATGGTGGAGACACATTCATCATTATTATAATGGTTGAACACACAGAGCTATTTTATCAGAGTCTGGAGACAAACCAGATGCTTTATTGTCCAGTTCAGACACACAGGCTCTTACTGAATGTACAGGAATCTGTATCTAATCCTATCAGAATGTATTTATTTGAATACTAAGGCAAAAAAACATGTACAAATCCCACAGTAGAAAAACAAAATCAATTCCTCAGATAAGATTCGATTTTACAAACTTGAATGAACTATGTCACAGTGTTCACACTGTGTTCACATGTTGCTCAATTGCCTAGACATCTGCCCAGCGGTCACTGATTTGTGAAACATGCGTAATTGGAAGTGTGACTTACTTTAGTTTACAGATTAGAAAAAATAAATAAACTGGTCCAGTCTTGGCAGTTGATTGAAGAGGGATATTCAAAACCTCAATGACTGGTCAGAGAAAATGTTTCTAATAGAATTTGCGCTGGCTATATGTGTCGGTACATTTCATCCAGTCACTCACTCTGAACTACTACTGGGCTAAATTACTGTCTCACTATAGTACCTCCCGTCTATTGCACGAGGGCGTTGCTGGAGATTACAAGACCCAATGGTAACTTCTGATAGATACACTGTGCTCGAAATTTAAATGATAAAAGGTGGTCATTACAACTTTACACGCAAATACTGTAGATGTAGCCACAGTGCAAAAAAATTACAGCATAGATTGTAGTATACTCTGATTATTTTTTTATGGAGAATAAAGATGGATTTCAGTTTAATTGGTCTTTTGCTAATTAAGCAACAAATAAATTAACCAAATGTAATATCAGCATATAGCCTAAATCATGATGCATATCATTGTAATAATTCAAATACATTTTGAGGCGCAAGATGCACTCAGCAAATGATTGAGGCACGTACACAGGCTCTAGCAAAAATATCATATCCAGCGGTTCAGTGTAGTGTCCAGTATGTTTCAAGAACAAACAAACAAAACAAAGAACATGCATCAAATTATGCAAAATGTATGTATCCTCTAATAGGCTACATTTGACAATCAATAACGCAGTAAGTAAAATTGGACTGCTTTCAAAGTATTGACTGTTTCTTCCATTACATAAAATGACATGTTCCGATGATGGCGATGACATGGTCAGATCATCACCGTGACACCTCTCTGCCCCAATGTCATCACAAGGCCCTCATACCAAGGAGTGACCTCTCTAAACAGCCTGGTCTCAGACTCGACTTAACATAGTAAGGCTAAATCCAGGACACTCAAATTAGCATAATATGTTTATGTTTGGTATGGTTACATAAGATGGTTACTAAATCAGGTGGTTGCTCGTGGTAGTGGGTGGGCGTTAAACGCAAACGTCTAGCAGTAACCATAAACCTATAAACTAGGCTACTCCGCAGTGGTTTAGACGAAGCTACTGAAAATCATTTCCATGCAAATGAGGCCATCTAGTGGTAAATGGGAGAAAACATGCAACATAGCCATATTATGCATCCACGTTTACATACAGTCACAGCAGACTCTATTCCTGTGTATCTAATTATCACAACTGTAATACATTGTAACTAGGCCTAATGATTGGGAAACATAATTAACAAGTGAATTATAAACTTCTAATTGGAGAGTCAAAATAAAGAGTCGTTGTCAACACTGACGGTGGTCTCATTAGATGTTCCAACGTCAACAAAGGCTCTAGGCAAGTCTGCTCATTGCGGTGTGCCACCGTCCCTCCTCCATTGGCCGCATCCTCCCACAGCCTGCAGCCGCTGGCCCAGAATAGGCTCGCCACTGGCGCCACTATGAAAGGTAAGAGCATCGAAAATGTACCACTTTGGCTTGCACCTGTCGACTAGGCTATAGCCTACAGTCGTAGTATAACTTGGGGCAAAATAAACTACATCTTTCTCAAAATATAAATACATGCATAAGGCAATACAGTCGTCCCCCCCCCCCCCCCCCTTTCTTCCGACAGAGTGCAGCAGCAGCACCGCACACACCCAATGCGCAGAGGCAACGTCCAAAGAACCTAATTCATTCTGGTGCCTTTTCGTGCAGCAGCAAGGATGTTGTATTTCTCTCTTCTAACCCTGAGCCTAACGTCTATCCATGGCATCCTCCTTCCTGAATCTGCCAGGCCCGTGGATTTGGACATCAACCAGATCCCTGAGGATAATATGGCACAAGGGCACACGACATTAAACGACATGTTGGAGGATGTAGAGCAACTGATGGAGGACACGCATAATAAACTGGATGGCTCGGTGCACCAGGTCGGTTAATGGTTAGGTCTTTCAGATGTATATTTTCAGAGCTTTGATAAATAAATGTCCCATAGCATCCCTTTCATTTGTATGATTTTTAATGTTATGTAAAATGCAACAGATAATAGTGCAGTACACTCTTATTATATAATTTTAGTTGATCTGAAACTTTTTTGTTAAAGCAACAACAAGTTTAACTTGAGACATAAATCTTTATTGGACTAATAAAGACAGTTGCCCAGGTGGGTTGAGATGAGTCTAAGTCAATCTTAACATGCACAATGTGTAAAAAAACCCAGTGGTGACCTCAATGTAACATTGATCTTCTGCATCAAACCTCTTTAGATGGACAATGAGAGTGCCAAGTCCAGCTTGCATCCCAATAACCTTCCCTCAAATTATCACAACGATAGCACTTCTGAGAGTGTGGTTGAAAACCAATCCATTCACACCATAGAGACAGTACACAAGGTACAGTAATAGTCATTCGCAAATGTATTATTATACTGTATTCCATTCAAACCTAGGATGCTGAAATGCTATTATGAATTGTAATAATGTATGGTAGTATTATTTTGGCATCCCACATTTGTTATGAAGACTGAAAGCAAAATTGCAGAAATCCTACAGAAGTGATCCTAACTGGAAATGTGTCTCTCTTTCTTTAGGAGACAGACAACAGAACAGAAGAGACCCACATCACCAGAACAGTTATCCAGTCCAGTGGCAAGGAAAATAATATTAATCATGTGAGTCAACAACAATCTTTGGAATTTCCCTCCATCATTTACAACAGATTAAAAAAAAAAGAATAAAAACATCCACAATAACTGGAACACTACAACTCTAACTGGTGTTTTGTGGTTAATAAAATACAGTGGGCATAAGATGAAAACAATTCCATCCTTAATGCAAGTCACCATTCATGAAAAATGCATCAAGTCATGGGCTGTGTTTCCTCTTTCTGCGCTGCTCTGCATGAGGCCACAGCGGCTGTCATGTTTGGGCGTCTCATTTCACTTGACCCAGGCTCTGTACGCCTCTCCAGTCTCAACTGCGCTGTCTCATTCTCTATAAGCTAGGCTAAAGCTATGTCTTATCCAGGCAGAGTGACATGTGCAGGATGGTGGCTGGTTCATAAGCTCTCTTCAGAGCTGCATCCTGTCTGTACGTTAATTATATATGACAGCCACGACTCAGCCCTTTATTGCAGTTACAGGTTTTAATATTTAGTTATAATAATTGACAGTCTCAGAGCGTGCTATTCCTGCCAGTCTTTTCCTTATGATATGTGGTAGAGAGACAAGTGAGAGGGAATTGGATGTTTACTTTAACAATTTGGGACAAGTAGCCCATTGTCCCAGTTTCAACAGCAGGCCCATTTTATTCAGGTCACTTTTGGCACAGAAAAATATTGGAGGAGATCGTGCAACAACGTATCACATCCTCAAAAATGTACTTTCAAGTTATTTTAAAGTAACTTTTGTAAAGAAGTTTGCAATAGTACATGGCTACAACCTCTGAATTTCTCTTCAAGACTACCATGTTTGATTTAGCCAATTTTCCCAGTACAATCTGTTTTCTAGTGAAAAACTCTGGATTGTGGGCGGCTTTGGTACCATATAGCGACCCTCTGCAGGTGAATCTGTGAAGGAGGGTGTCTTGAATGCCCCCTCTTCCCTTACCTCACAGGAGTGTATCATTGATGAGGATTGTGAGAAGGGGAAATATTGCCGGTATGAGACGCACCGATCCAAGTGTCTAACCTGCAAAGCCCTCGACGTGGTAGGTCCATTTCATGGTTATTAACAGTGCCACACACATTTTTACAAACCCTGACACTGAACCCATCTACGGTAGAATGTATTTATGCAGACCCATATTTCCCAGGGGGCTTTGACTACTTTCTAGTTCCTATTACGTACAACTTCAGACCATCTCCAGGTTTTGTAACAGTGCCTTAGTGCACATATGCACACACACAGCAATCACAGAGCAGCAGATTGCTTAAACAATATGATGCAGCTGCTTCTGCATTGTTACTGCATTGCAGTGTTGCCACAAGTGTAACTGGAGTGTTTCATGGGGGAGAGCTTCTCTCCTCTTGGCTGCATATTAAAGCATGTGTCTGATTGAATAAGAGCTCCACCTCTCTCCCCCTCTATCCGAGGACAAAGAGAGGAGCAGGATGAGAGGTAATGAGAGAGCCTACTCTACAGACACAAGCAATGTAATTGAATTTAAGACCAATGTTTTTGGCAGGGCAGAGTGGAAATCCATCCACACAATACTATAGATACTAGGTTGCATTCAAAGTCAAAGGTATGCTGAGAATAGTTCTTTCTAGTTGATAAGGCCTGTGTTAATGTCCTGCACAGAAAAACAGTCATATGTCAAGCAGCACACTATTAATTAGATCTCAATATTGGCTCAGCTTGCACAAGTAGCAGGAATTTGCTGCACCTAGAGAGCTTATGAGAGTTACACGAGACCGGTCATGCAATTCCATGACCATGGGGTTTATAGGATGCCATGCATGTCATCTAACAGTTTGTCACTGTGTGTGTGTGTTCCAGCCCTGCAAAAAGAATGAGGAGTGCTGTACAGGACAGCTGTGTGTGTGGGGCCAGTGCAGCCAGAACGCCACTAAGGGGGAAGCTGGCAGCATCTGCCAATACCAGAACGACTGCAGCCCAGACCTCTGCTGTGCTTTCCATAAAGGTGCAGGCAACAAGGTCACACACACAACATAATTCTTCTGCTAAATTATACACCATGAGTCATTCTACATGAAATGAACATAATCTGTGGTGAGCGAAATGGGCTCCTTCCATTTGGCTTTGACTCAGCCAGATAAAAACCTACAGGGACTTCTTTGACATCCAAAAAAGGGAGGCTTCAAATTGCGATACCACAACGTCTCTGTTCTCAATGTAATTAGCCAATTATGATGGTCACGAAGTCAAGTGAAGCAGGGTGCATTGAAGTTTCAGATAGTTAAGTGATCATTTGAAAGCCCATAACCTGCTTTCCCCTCCAAGCACGGTCCATATACTGTACGTCTGTATTTAAGTTTCTGTAGTAATGTCACTTACTTTTGTCACTACCCATCTCTCTCCCCTTACCTTGTGGTCAGCCCTGCAGTTCCCTGTGTGCACGGCCAAGCCAATAGAGCGTGAGCGCTGTCATGGCTCCCCCAACCACCTTATGGAGCTGCTGTCCTGGGACATAGCGGGCCAGGGATCAAGGGAACACTGTCCCTGTGCTGGGGACCTCCAGTGCCAACATCTCGGGTAAGAGTCTATGTGCTGCAAACCTGCAGCATTTATATTCAATTGAAATTAAGGCATAAGTCATTACATTTTTTTTGCAAAAACACGTGGTAGACAAAAGCCATAGCCATCACTCAAAATGCTGTTGACCCAGTATGATGCTACAAATGGATATTTCTTCATCTCTTTGACAGCCGAGGCTCCCTGTGTCTGAAAAGACAGAACTCGAGTGAAGAGGACCTGACAGACACACTTTATTCAGAAATCGACTATATTGTCTAGGAGTAACCATGCAGCTCAACCTTTTCAGGCCTGTAGACAATCAGATAGAGGGGTCTCCAGTGATTTCAGTTCAGCTCACCGTCTCACAAGGCTTACATGTAAGATTCTTCCATCTACAAGCTTGTCATTGTTTATTCAAGCCATTGCAGTTCTCCATCTGCTCGAAGTTAACCAAAGCTCTAGATGTTACGTAGTGCATAACACCATGTATGTATTAGATGAAATTTACATTTTGGGGAAATCCCCAATTCCTAGACGTTTACGCTGTTCAAAAGGTAGTGTGTATGATGACTACACTCCAATACCGCAATAAGAGTTCGTGTTTTAACAAATATGTACCCCCTCCTGCTGTCTGATATCTCACTTATGTGCCTACCCTCAGGATGGATAGTTTGCTGGAGATGCACTGTTGAGGCCCTTTGCTCAAAGGAATTAAGTCAAGTTAGGGACGAAGAAAGAATAAACACAATGCACTGTATACATGTGAAGTAGCTTTGCTTAGTCCTGGGTTTTGTTTAAAATAGTGGTTTAAACAAGAACAGATGACATTTCTGAATATATGGAGCACTTTGACAGGTCAGCTCATCATGCTCACAACTTGGTAATGGAAACTATAACTCAGACACATGCAGCTTGCACAACTTTTGCTCATAAGAAAATAAAAGGCTTTGAAAATGTAGCGGTCTATTCTTGAGATGTAAATATTCTTATATGTATACCATGTTCAATACATATAAATGCAGCATTGGTAAAGTGGGGAATCAAAATACTTAATTTATAATAACAGAATACTGTAGTTATGAAAAAAACATTTTAATTTCATTCTAAAATCACCTTAACTATGTTCACACAAGATTTAAACCTCAAAACAAAGAAACAAATTTTATTTTATTGGCATTTCTACTGTGAACAGCTTGTGGCAGGCAGCATTATAAGCCCAGAGGAGCTCTGCTGGGCCCTGCAGTGTGGAGACCCAGTCAGCTGGTCCAGTAGGGTCTATGCCCTCTGGTCTCAGTCTATGAGAAGCAGCAGCAGGTATATATTGCCCCCAACCATCTCCCAAAACCACTGAGGGCTCCCGCCCCTCAAGCAATCAGCATGCACGTGGCCTCGACAGACACGCACACCATTCACATCGTGCAGAAATAAAAACGACAGAGGAAATAAACATGTTTCTAAATTAACATAAGGTTAAGTACAGACAAAATGTTTTTAATGTGTGCCAGAGGTCGCTCACAATAACATCAAAATAATTTACATTGAACAAAATGATGAGCGCCTTAACGTAGTCTACTTGGTGGTCTAGTTGCCATTTCCTTGGTAATTGGAAGACTAACACATATCAGTGAATCAGGAGGAAATGGCAGAGGCTGAGCTCCTATAAAGCGAAGGGGGTGGAGCAACAGTAAGAGGAGTTTCCACAGTGATGCACACTGTGGCATTCTGGGAAAACAGCATAAACGTCAGCAAATTTTTAAAATGACCACTTTATAGAATCAGAGATAGAGGTCTTTCAAATGTTGAGTGTGAACTACGTATCAATTTGCCAAAGATGATAAACTGCAGTTTGGATTAAAGAAGACAAAGAAACTGGAAGAAAACTGAAAGCGAGTTTGTTGTTGTAGATACTCTTGGCTTTATACTCAGTCTCTAAAGTGGGTGGGACGAGCATCGCTCTAGCCTGGTAAAATTTCAAATGTGGAGAATTTGAACCAGGTACATGTTCACAGATGGGTCAGGTAGTCTCTTGCTAGTCTGCATAACAGAGGGGGAGAGCGAGAAACCAAGTGCTAGAGGGAGATGAGGAGAAATAAAGTGTCGCAGAGAGGAGAGGAAACAGAAAGACATTTCTTTCCCTCTGGCTACACAGCTCTACTCTGATCGTGTACCCATGTCTGGAACATTTCCATTAAATTGATTTGTCGGTATGGTATTTTTTCTTTTAATTGAATAGCTTTTGCACTTCCCTTTAAACTTCACAGTACAATAAACTATAGTGCACAATATGATTTCTGAGCCACTCTTTCCCCTAGAGCTCAGATGGGAGGATGAAAGAGGGCGTGTGAAACACACTGCTCTGGTGACGCCGTCGAGTCAACGTGGGGCCCCACGCCAGACATGGTCCCCTGGCCGGGCCAAGCTACACTGCAGCAGGCAGGCAGGCCAGCCAGCTAACTGGGACGGGCCTCAGATGGGCCTCAGTCCTGCCCCGGGTCCTTGACTGGGCCCCCATCCAGGTAGATCTTAAGGGCCTTCTCCTTACGAGGTGAGTAACTGACCCGGTGGCCAGTCTTCAGCAGCCGGCTGCTCTCCTTCTTCATCAGCTCATTGCGTTCATCTTCCGACTGTTCCATAGGCTCCTCTGTGCTGTCCCTGAAACACCAGAGCACAAGCTGTGAGACTTTCTGCAGAATATACCTATATTGAACCAAATATCTGCAGTTTTCCCTGAACATAAGGGGTTTACCTGTAGAAGACCACAGCACCATCATCACAGATGTACAGAGGCCACACATTCAGAGTGGACACTTTAGGGTTCCAGTCCAGATCCTGATGGATCTCCAATACTGAGATATCACAAGGAAATGTTCCTCTCCCCTGCAGGAGACAATCAGGACGCCAGTCAGTAAACTGGGAAACATTTCAGGAAATTAAGTGGAGTGAATCAATGCAAGAGCAAAAGATAAATCCTTAGTGTCAAAAACGGTTTACCTACCTTGGCAAAATCCAGGTTTTCAAGAGGAATACCACTTATTTCACTGAGCTGGAGAGAGAGAATTGATGTCACAAATGGCCTTTTAATATTAATTTAGCATGCCCTATAATTTACCTTGCAACATCTACTTACGCATCTCAAAGTCTAGAGGCTGATGTTATATACTGTGATGTGAAAAGTTACAGTGCATCTCACTACTCCCAAGTGGTGCATCAGACCCAGTGATGTTGCTGGGAGCAGCACTTAGTGGGTAAGACAATCCCAGTGCTGCCTTGCAATCCAGTGTGTATGTGGCCTCAGACATGTACAAGGCCTGGCACCGACATTCAGTATGTGAATACACACACACACACCTTTTCCTTGAGTTCCTCCACACTGCTGCTCTCCAGAACCACTTCCTGGAAGGGCTCCAGCTTCATCTGGGCAGGGGTCCAGCGGCGGGTGAGCACAGCCAGCTGGGACATGGACTTCATCTTCTCCGGTCCTGGAAAGGGGCAGGAGAGGAGGGTTGGGGCTGGCTGAGCACACACACCCACTGTCTCTGTCTGCCTCTCTTTCGCTCTCTCACAAGTGATACTCATTCAGAGGAGAGACAATTCAGTTCTACAGGTTTTTTTAAATGTTAAATCTTCCTCTAAAACCATTTTTACGTGACCTAATATAGGCTTTTGATATAAAAGCAGTAATATATTTGAGTGTAAGTTTGTCTCTATTCAGGCTATGATGACCATGAGGCAATTTACAAATGGCTCTGAAGAGAGTAGTCGAAACAATAGCAAACCAGTATTACCATCTAGAACCTCCAGAAAGACCTCCCAGTTACTGGAGATGTTGATGTCCTCCTCATAGACGTGGTAGTCCAGAAACACTGTCCCTGGGTTCTTCCACGTCTTCTTCCTGAGACGGAACCTGACCCCACACACAATTAGGATTCAACAACACTTCTAGCAATAAGCATCAGCTGTGAGTCAGTGCTTTAAAAGGTCACTCACAGTACCCATCCATAAGAGAACAAAGGTGCCCATGATATTTTGAAGTGAGAGGATCTGCAGCAGGTAGCCTAACGGTTAAGAGCATTTGGCCAGTAACCGAAAGGTCACTGGTTTGAATCCCCGCGTTGACTAGGTGAAAAATCTGTTGATGTGTCTTTGAGCAAGGCATTTACACCTGGTAAATTACTAGACTATGACATTCTGATTGTATCATCACAAAGACAACTGTGGAACCTTTTACAGTCAAGTAGTCGGTGCCAACAAATGCTTTCATAAGAAAATACGTAGGTAAGGGATTCAAGTGTATAATAGTTGATGTATGGTTGGATGTGTGCCCATACATTCATGTGCATTAGATTGTGTACATAGATCATCTTAGATATGCAGATTAGAGTTATTTGACTGTACATGTTTAAGTGTGTAAGGTGGAACCCACTTGTCGATGTTGAGGTCCAGCTTGCATTGGTCTTTCAGCTGAGGCATTAGCTCCTCTTTGGACTGTTTCACAGTCATGCCCTTAGCAAACACTGTGTCCACGAGGAACTTACAGGGCTGGGGAGGAGAGACACACACACACACTTAAGCATGAAACACAATGACATATACAACTGTCACATAATACACCCTGGTGACAAATCCATCAGTGACACACCTACAGGCTGCTGTTAAGTGAGGAAATTGCACAACACCGAATAACAATCACTTCTGTGTCTGAAGAAACATCAGCACATCCCGGTCCTTACCTCTGCATCATTCACTAGTAGCTGGTACACTTTCACCCGATACTCGCCCTTCTTCAGTGCTCTGCCTAATCGAATGGTTATCTGTAAGAAAACCAAGAGAAGCGTCATGGATCAGATATATACACACGTATCTATCTATCTATCTATCTATAGTAAATATATATATATAGATATGTTTATAGATTGTAAATATATATAGATATGTTTATAGATTGTAAATATATATAGATATATATATATATATATATCCAACACACACACCATTATCTTTTGAGAAGAGTCATGATGTTTTGAAAGGGGCAGATAGTGAGACGCTTACGGACCTTGTTGTCGTCAGAGAAGGAGGAGAGGGTCTCGTTGAGCCGTACACTCTCAAACTCCTGGTTGTTGGCGTAGACGCGGAACACTTTGAACTGGGTAGAGGTGACCCCCACGAAAGGCTCCAGGTTCTGTTTGAATGCTGACAGAGTTATCCTCTTATCCACGTGGACCAGTACACCTGACAGGCAAACAGCACCAAAACATACGTTTCAATTAGTTGAAACAAACTAATCATATAACAGTAATTAAATACTACATGTGGATTTTGTTCTAAGAGCATCTAAACCAGTGTTTCTTAACCCCCAAGGTGTTGCTCACCGGTCTGTCAGATAACTGACATGAGTGCTTATCTTAAATGAATCCATTCACATTTTATCATTTAAATGAAATAAAAACCTTAAAAAATGACTTCAGCATATGCATTTTGAAATACACTTAAAAATTAAATTTTTTAAAAGCATATAGTATCGATATTTAAGCCGAAATATATAATTCATGACTCAACTCAATGTTGTTTGTGAACTACAGCCGTTTCTGTATCGTACTATATTTATTCTTTGGACAAGTGTTGCTGTTTTTTTGTTGTCAACATCCACCACCTAGAGTATATACAATACACGCTGATTTAATGGAGATTGGAGAGTCATTGTACAGCGTTCTCCCGCTCTCAGATCTTAAACTTCAAATCTTACTTTACAGCGCAAGCCAATCCAATGTAAGTCAATGGAGAGTGAGGCCTGCTACATCATTCTCCCTCTCTCTCTCACATGCAGGGGGACACACATACCACAGACATACACACATGCAGGTGTGCATGGATGTCTCATGGTAGGGTGGGGTACGGAAACTGTGTAATCTTTGAGCACTTTCTGACCTCTTTTATCATGGACAAACATGTATGGAAGGTGTCCTTCAAATCAAAATGGGGCTGTAAAAAAAAGTTAAATTCACATGAACGACCCACACTTATTTACAAAATAACAATTTTACAGTTCCCACAAACTAAACTTTCAAATAAACCAGTTAGGACATCAGACTAAACAAGATTAGCTTCAAAGACCTGCATTTGTAAATACATTTAGAACAGTTGGACTTTCCCACCAGCTGTTTGAGCGGGCGCATGGGTGTCCAAGCGTGTGAATGTCTGTGGTGTGTACACATGTGAGAGTGTGAGAGAAAGAGGGAGGGGTGCGTCACTGACGTGATCTTCCTGTCCGGGTCTGCACAACGCATCACCGGGGGCAAACTACCTGCCCTCCAGCACACCTACACCACCCGATGTCACAGGAAGGCCATAAAGATCATCAAGGACAACAACCACCCGAGCAACTGCCTGTTCACCCCGCTATCGTCCAGAAGGCAAGGTCAGTACAGGTGCATCAAAGCTGGGACCGAGAGACTGAAAAACAGCTTCTATCTCAAGGCCATCAGACTGTTAAACAGCCACCACACTGACTCAACTCCAGCCACTTTAATAATGGGAATTGATGTAAAATATATCACTAGCCACTTTAAACAATGCTACTTAATATAATGTTTACATACCCTACATTATTTATCTCATATTTATACGTATATACTGTACTCTATATCATCTACTGCATCTTTATGTAATACATGTATCACTAGCCATTTTAAACTATGCCACGGTTTACATACTCATCTCATATGTATATACTGTACTCGATACCATCTACTGCATCTTGCCTATGCCGCTCTGTACCATCACTCATTCATATATCTTTATGTACATATTCTTTATCCCTTTATACACATAAGTGTAAGGTAGTAGTTTTGGAATTGTTAGCTAGATTACTCGTTGGTTATTACTGCATTGTCGGAACTAGAAGCACAAGCATTTCGCTACACTCGTATTAACATCTGCTAACCATGTGTATGTGACAAATAAAATGTAATTTGTCTCCCGACCCCTCCTTTCTCAGCCTCCAATATTTATGCTGCAGTAGTTTGTGTCGGGGGGGGCTGGGGTCAGTCTGTTATATCTGTAGTTTTTCTCCTGTTCTATCCTGTGTGAATAGAAGTATGCTCTCTCTAATTCTCTCTCTTTCGGAGGACCTGAGCCCTAGGACCATGCCTCAGGACTACCTGGCCTGATGATTTCTTGCTGTCCCCAGTCCACGGACATACTACCTGTCCCAGACCTGCTGTTTTCAACTCTCTAGACAGCAGGAGCGGTAGAGATACTCTGAATGATCGGCTATGAAAAGCCATCTGTCATTTACTCCTGAGGTGCTGACCTGTTGCACCCTCGACAACTACTGTGATTATTATTATTATTTCACCCTGCTAGTCATCTATGAACTTTTTAACATCTTGGCCATGTTCTGTTATAATCTCCACCCTGCACAATCAGAAGAGGACTGGCCACCCCTCATAGCCTGGTTCCTCTCTAGGTTTCTTCCTAGGCTCTGGTCTTTCTAGGGAGTTTTTCCTAGCCACCGTGCTTCTACACCTGCATTGCTTGCTGTTTGGGGTTTTAGGCTGGGTTTCTGTACAGCACTTTGTGACATCAGCTGATGTAAGAAGGGCTTAATAAATACATTTGATTGATTGAATGTTGTAGCAGGCCTCACTCTCCATTGACCTGCATTGGATTTGCTTATAATCTAGGAGTGAGTGCATTTCTTTAGATAGAGATATCTCCTACACACACTATATATACCAAAAAATATTAAGATTTGATCATTTGAACATGTATTTACAGGACTTGATTTATGAAATGTGTAAAAAAGAGTAACCCCATTTGTCCAAAGATTAAATATAGTACAATATCAAAAACTCACATTGTAGACAAACTCTTCAGATATGTCCATCAGTGAACTCAGATAACATGTCTACCAAAGGAAATTATACATTTCCATTAGAGATATGAATGGGTTAGGGGAGGGAGACCATAGTTTCCCGAGCCCCATTACAGAAAAGGTTGAGAAACACTTTGTACAATCGAAATCACTGCTGAGTACAGAATCATCATCATACAGAGAGAAGACGTACATTTCTGGCCTCCTTCCCCAGAGCCGTCCTCCTGTGCATATGGTTCTGCTCTGAAGTAGAGGTAATAGGATTCTGCCTTGCTCTTCCCGTTCTCGTCATACTCGCTGTCCGTGCCACTGTCCTCCTCGGCTGTGTCCCACGTCTCTTTCTTGCCCTCGTTGGCCTTGGAGCGGCGGCTGCTGGTGATGCTGTGTGAGTCCAGGCCGTTGGCCAGCTGAATGGGGCCGCTGTCGGCGTTGCACAGCGTATCACTGCTGTGGCTGGAGCTCAGGATGTCACTGTCCACTGAGCTTGTGCTGCGGTCGTTGTTCACCTCAGAGTCTGAGCGCTCCTCCCCAGGGAACTGGGTTTCCGGGTCAGAGTAGGCCCCCTCGCCGCTCCCCCCGCTGGCCGCCCGGATCCGGTTCTCCAGCTCTCGGTTGTCGACTGCAACAACAGCAGATACAGAGGAGGAGTCTGGTTCCTGAGAGGGTGAGGGGGACTCAATGTGCTCGAAGTCGCTGGTGTCTGAGCTCTTCTGGCTGTCACTGGTGCTGGAGCCCTGCTGCTGCTGGAGGGACAGGTTCTTCAGCTTCTCTGTGCTCTCCTCCAGGATGGCCTCTACGGAATTCCTGTTGGCCTTTGACCCCTCAGAGCACTCCTCAGTTTCGCCACCAACTTTTTGGCAAATAGTTCGGTTGGTGCCGGGGGATTGCACAGGCAGCGAGACAAACAGGCGGATTGTGTTCCCATGGCGATCCAGCAGTTTCCACAAGAGGGAATCAGTGAAGGTGACCTGGTGATCTGGGGATTCAGAGCTTTCCACAAAAACCTAAGAGAAACCAGAGAATGGACAAATTAGATGTGTTACATCTGAGATCAAAGAACTGCTGAAAAATGTTTACAGATACACAACATTAAACACAGCAGACCCAAGCTGGAAAGGACAATGATAAAGTGGAGTGCGACCTTGTTGCTCCTGAAGAAACCCTCTGCTTTCAGTGTCTTGTTGGGCACGTAGAGAAGCCGAAGGTCATTATAGCAGCGCTCCAGGACGACGCGCATGGTTTCGGCTGAGAGCTCTGTGGCCTTTCAACAACACAATACACACACCGGAGAGATAATTCACCAAAGATCCCGAAACAAATACGGGCAGATTTGATGGTCTTACAAGTATAGACTGTATCAGGCTGGATTAGACTGTATTAGATAGAAATGAAGAATTAAAGAGGAGTGTCTGAACTAACTTACCTGTGCAATGAGCTGCTTGAACTCAGTGATTGACTGGTTTAGATAGGCCCTGATGCTGACGGGAGGGGCGATAGTGTCCGTCTTCAGATCCACCACGTGAACCTTCACCATCACCTCTACAGAGACACACACACACACAACTCACTTCTGAAAAGGCTAAAAGAGTTGCTAGTTATAGTATTATATTTTAAGTCTTGAATGTTTTTTACTGACCTCCAGGTTTGTATGGCTGGAAGACTTGTTCAGCTCTGCGGGTCTCCAGCAGCAGGTCAAACATGTAGGATGACTTGACCCCGCCCAGCAGCAGCCCCATGGGGGTGTCGTCCTCGCCCTCGTACGAACGCTCCAGGTACTCATGGAACTCATCGTACTTGACCAGGCGACAGCAGTCCAGTGGGACCACCCCATCCAGTTCCATGAGCTAGGGGGCAGAATGGGTGGCCAAAGACACACACACATCCAATTGCTAATAGACACATAAGAGAATGTTTTGAGGCTTCTCTTGGCCATTGCAACCCCCATTTTAATCTTAGAACCATGTCTATCCTTGGACCACTCTCTATTCTGACACCGACCTCTGGCTGGTATGCACTGCAGCTGCTGAGTGAGATTAGCTTTCAATGCTTTCCTCCGCGTTTAGCTTCCACTCTGACGTACCTTGTAGGCCATCTCTGTTGCCTCTCTGAGCGTCTTGTCCTTGTGCACTTCCAGCTTGTTCTCCATCATAGCCATCATCTTCATCGGATGCATGCAGAACAGCTTGATCTGACAGAGAAACACAGAGCAATTAACAACAATACAACCCCTGTGAAAAACAACAGAACATTCAGTCAAATGACTGACACCGTTGCCCATGGGAAAGTCCACAGGAGGAGGATGTACCTTGCAGGTATTGCGCTCGATCTCCCTCTGTCTTTTCTCCTGCTCCTCAGACTCCTTCTCCCTCTGGACCAGATGCTTTATGTGCTCAGGGAAGTCATCACAATCCAGATACTCTGCAGTGGTAACAACACGGCCCATCAGTCAAGAGATCACCATAACTAACTGGGGGTCCAAGTCATTGAGAGAGACTTGGAAAGTAGAACCTACTAGGATTGTTATACCCACATATGTAACTTAATACAGTTTAACAGTCATTTTAGACATTTAAAAGCAAACTTGATAATGGAACTAGACTTGATTAATACGTTTCTCTTACTTGCATTCCTTGAGGGGTCTTTCAACCTATAAATCAGCATATACGCATTCGTAGAGCTGTTGGAACAGAAAAACATCTTATTAAATGCAAATGGAGAAAAGGAAAATGAGTAGCCAAATAGAGTTCCATCTTCCTTTCCAAACACATGAAAGAACAGTGCATTACGTAAAAGCTCAGTTATCAACAGGGCTTTGTCCTAGCCTGAATAACCACCCTCTTGTTTTTCTCCCAGGGAGACTTCAATAAAATGTAGCACTCTAAGTAAAAAATCCCCGGTTCATCCCTATTAAAGCTTCCTCTGGTATTGAACTTGCGGTGTGTGAAGTGAACAGATACTGGTAATGTTCTGGCCATGTAGGCATGCATTAGTAGGTACATACAATGAGATAGTAAGAGGAGAGAGCCAGGCATGGGAGTGAGATGTGTTCAGGGACATATTGATTTCAGATCAATCCAGAGATTGACAGAGACAGGAGCTCCACTGACCTGGCAAAGGCACTGGAGTAATAGCCTCTGCTCCCCGAGGACCCTCCATATGTTTTCCTGATGTCTTCCTGGGTGATCTATAGCAGGACACACACACAGGACAACCACCAATTGTGTTTCTGACAACTGTCAATAGAATGTTACAATGACAGGCATCAATTTCTTAAGTCTATTTAAAGCGTAGGTCGAGTTGTTTTGTCTAGTATTACATGCATAGTAAACACAAGTTATTTGAAGACTGAGAATAACCTTGCTGACATGCTGGTCGTTGAAACTGTACCACTGGCCATCGCTGAAGGACTTAATGCAGGCATAGTAGTGGCCACCTGCAGCGCTGCCCGAATGGACCATGACCGAGAACAGCTCAAAGGTCAATGAACTCTGGAGACGAGACAGGGGCAGGAGAGACAATTAGCTAACAATTAAATCTAATGACAGCAGATTGCACTACATGCAAACAGACCAGGATGGGCTATAAGACACAGGGAGTACGGGTGCTAGAGTGTAAGGACGGTTTGTGTGGTATTACATACAGTGTTGAGGCTGGGTACCTTTGGCTTCAAGACCCTCTCAGTACTGCTGGCGCTGTCCAGGCAGATGCCCTCATCAACACCGTCATCTGCCGAGAAGTCGTTGCTCATCTGGTCACTGTGGCAACTGCCTTCATTCTCTGCCCCGCTGTCAGTGCAGCTCTCCGTTTGAGGAGATTTCTATGAGAGCGGGCATTGATCAAAAACAAAGAGCGGGATGGAAAGAGAGAGAAAGCAGACAGAGTTTAGGTATCAGTTACACTCATGAATTAATGATGACATTGAAATGACTAATACATGAAACATAATCGAAAATCTAATTTGAGTGGACCTGAACGCCTGGCACTATTCCACCCCGGGCCTGATATCATTATTCTATCTAGACTATAAAACACATAGGAGGCCACACTGGGCTGGTGTGTCTCACCTCGTCCTCCACATCAATGAAAGGACCCATGTCCAGCTCCTCAGGGAAGGACATGCGGTCGTTGAGTTTGATGCGGTGCATAGTGGTGTAGTCAAAGTCAAAACGCTTCAGCTGCAAAGTCAACAGGTAGGGAAAGTGCAGAAACCTCAGCCCCTGTGGAGGGAGAGCAAAGGGCATGGGTCAGAACACAAATGGCCAGACCAGTGACGTCCTTCACTCAACATCCTCCCCAATCAGTTCTCCCATGACCCAAAGGGAAGTGTGGTCTTAACATCAACGAGATCATTAGTCTGTATACTCACCTTACGGGCATCACATTTTTTCTTGCAGCGCTCACAGAAATACTGGTTGGCCCCATCCAGAGTCTCTGGCTGGACAAAGGCCTGCAGAGCCTCCTCCTGTTTCAGTGAGTCGCAAAGGCACTGTATCAGTAACAACTCTAACCACATCTACGTCACATTACACTGTCTTACTATTAAAAGTCTTAGGAAAATGCAGGAGCATACAGCAGGGTCTGGACTTCCGTGTCTGCGTGGCGAACACAAATGACCATCATAGCTTTGATCTCTTCACACACTTGGATTAATACTTCTTCATGACTAGAAGTGTAGAGACATAAGAGATGGTGGCAGAGAGACACGCACCACGCTGCCATAAGCCTGGTTGGCCCCAAAGGGTCTGATGACCAGAGGGATGTCCAGGTAGGTGTCGATCCTCCAGCTCTCATAGCCACACTCCAGACAGCGCACATAGTCCTTCAGCTTCCCCTGGTACAGCTGGTTAATCAGGTCAGCCTGAGGGGGGACACAACACCAGGGAGTCAGGCCCGAGCAGTCACAACACTCACATGTATCTCTCAGAACTCTGAAACATGCTCTTCACTGCTCACACAGTACATACTACTCACACAACCTCAACTCTATGCCAGCGCAATAATAACGTAAACTCCCCAAAGACAATGACCTGGCTCCTCTCCAAGAGTCAACACATTTCACTAAATATGTGACTGCAACAGCAGGCCCATTTCCTGTTAAATGGGGACTTATGCAGTCAGAGACCAATTGGTCCAAGTGTTGGATGTTAATGGAAAACTGGAGATTAGCTGTGGGGTCCCACAGGGGAGCGTCCTTGGTCCACTGCTCTTCCTACTGTACATTAACGATGTGAAATCAGCCTGCTCTTGTAAATTGTTTTTGTATGCGGATGACTCTTCTCAATTTGTTTCCCAAAAGAACAAAGCCTTAGAAGAGATCCTTCAATATTACTAAATGGCTTTGACAAACATTCTCTGCATCTTAGAAAAACATAATTAATCTTATTTGGTTCCAGAGTAACGCTTGCAAGGTTCCCTGGTTTTAGTGTCAAAGTGGGAAACTCAGAGGTTACACCAAAAACATCAAATTCACACCCAAGGTGATAGGTACCGGACCTGTGAGATTATGTTTAACAAAAATAAAACCCAAAATGTCATTCTTAGCTAGACCTCAAAATGGCTTGATATTGACACCCTGAAGAGCCTGGCAGGTAAGCTACTTCAGTGTCACTGATTATGTGTGCTCATCATGGTTCACCAGCAGCCACAAACATCTAAACAATAATTTAGGAATTAAACACTTTTGATTCTAAAGAACAAGCCACAGACCAGCTGAAACAAGCTTGTTAGAATTTTATTTTAACTGTACCGGCCCTCGTACTCATCTGGGGGTCCAGCATTTTAAGCAGCTAGGCTGGCTGTGTGTGTAAAAATGAATGGTATTAATTGAACTTGGTCTGGTAAGGTCCACAGAATTATCACTGACTCGGTCCTCACGTACTTATCCAATTGTTTATTTTGTTAGAGATGCCCACCAGCATAATACCTGTGCCAGAGACTCAAATAATCACCTTTTTGAGTGTAAGAGTGTATCAGGTAAGAACCCTTTTTTACATTCCGGCACTGTTGAGTGGAACTACCTCAGCAACAATAACATCAAATAAAATGTAAAAAGTTGGCTAATGATTTAAAAGTAGCAAACATTTTCATGTCTGTATATCTGGAATGTTTCTACCCTGAGTGTACAAAACATTAAAAACATCTGCTCTTTCCCTGACCAGGTGAAAGCTATGATCCCTTATTTTAATTGTACCTTTATTTTATTTTACTAGGCAAGTCAGTTAAGAACAAATTCTTATTTTCAATGACGGCCTAGGAACAGTGGGTTAACTGCCTGTTCAGGGGCAGAACGACAGATTTGTACCTTTCGGTTACTAGTCCAACGCTCTAACCACTAGGCTACCCTGCCGCCCCATTGATGTCACTTGTGAAATCCACTTCTTCAAAATTAGTGTAGATGAAAGGGAGGAGACAGGTAAAATAAGGATTTTTAAGCCTTGAGACATGGACTGTGTGTGTGCACAGAGGGTGTATAGGCAAGACAATAAATGTAAGTGCCGTTGAATGAGGTATGGTAGTAGGTGCACAGATTTATGTCAAGAACTGCAATGCTGCTGGGTTTTTCACACTCAACAGTTTCTCATGTATATCAAGAATGGTCCACCACCCAAAGGACAGTCAGCCAACTTGACAACTGTGAGAAGCATTGGAGTCAACATGGGCCAGCATCCCTGTGGAACGAGTTTGACAACGTGTAGAGTCCATAACCCGATGAATTGAGGCTGTTCTGAGGGTAAAAGTGGATGCAACTCAAGACTAGGAAGGCATTCTTAATATTCTGTACAGTGTATGTCAACACCCCCCTCCCAAAAAAACAAAAACAAATTGGGGACCACAGAAATAAATCTGACTTTATTGTGCAATCCCAATCACGTTTTTTGTATGCATATAATATGTCATTTGTTATATGACAAAATCAAACAAACAGTTGAATAAAACAATAATAGAAGTTCAAATAAGTACCGTAAGTGGAGAAAACTGCTGCTGGGGACACAAATATAGCAAATATCAAAATGGGACTTTGATTAACCACAATGATAATGCAGAGCATTCTTTACAAATACAGCTAAACGCATGAGCTCACGTACACAAGCCTAGTGCTTCTCTCCACAGTGAATTAAGTGTATACGGTTTATACCAAACTCCTGAGATCAGAAAAAGCTAACCCTCAGCCTTACTGGCACTTTCTCCCCTTCCTACAGAAGGCCCTTTGATCTGGGCCTTGGGGAGGCCCCTCATTGGCTCCCTGGATTAGTGTTTAGACAAGTGTCAGGGTTCACTTTTCTTTCATACCTGCTCTGTCTGCTTCCATTTCTGCTCCAGGGCATCAAACATGACCCTACACAGCTCCTGGACGTCATGCTGCTGCCAGGCTACAAAACACAGATACGCAGACACCACAGAAGAGAAAACACACACAGATCAGTTAAGACACAGCGAACTGTGTGACAAAACAAACAGTACCCCTTCCCCACACTCTTCCAGTTCCTTTATCAAAACATCAGAAGAGGTTGAGCCTGGGCCACTCCTGGTTACAGGGAGGGTGCCTGGCGGGGGTTGTCTAGAAGTAGCAGTGTGACAGCCCACCTTCGCTGCTGTCCCAGCCAAAGCTGCGGGTCACGTCGGTGGTCTCGATGGCCCTCTTCTTACTGGTCTGCAGCAGCAAAAACAGCCTCTGTAGCTGGTAAGGGATGCTGGTGACCGGGTCTTCCTCCGACTCCTCAAATTCCCAGCTGGAGGGAACAGTGGACAAGTGGAAAATAATTTTAGGACAACACTCTCCCATTAAATACAGTTGTTTAGTAAAACAATACAAAGAGCTTCATGAGAACAGGTACTTACTTGTACAGTGCATTTCTGAACTCCGGGGTCATAAACAGAGTTTGTAGAAGGCTGTTCAAATAGCAGGTCATGGCCTGGTTCACCAAACCCACATATCCTGCAGAGGGGGAGAAAGACATGAAATTAAATTTTATTTGTCACATGCACCAAATACAACAGGTGTAGACCTTACAGTGGAATGCTGACTCACAAGCCCTTAACCAACAATGCAGATAAGTAAAGAAATAAAACAAATAATTAAAAAGCAGAAGTAAAATAACAATAGTGAGGCTATATATAAGGGGTACTGGTACAGAGTCAATGTGCAGGGGCTACGGTTAGCCGAGGTAATATGTACATGTAGGTAGAGTTAGTGACTGCATAGACAAACAGAGTAGCAGCAGCGTAAGGGTGGGGGTAGGGGGGAATACAAATAGTCTGGGTAGCCATTTGATTAGCTATTCAGGAGTCATATGGCTTGTGGGTAGAAGCTGTTAAGAAGTCTTTTGGACCGAGACTTGGCGCTCCGGTACCACTTGCAGTGCGGTAGCAGAGAGAACAGTCTATGAGTAGGGTGGCTGGAGTCTTTGACCATTTTTAGGGCCTTCCTCTGACACCGCCTGGTATAGAGGTCCTGGATGGCAGGAAGCTTGGCCCCAGTGATATACTGGGCCGTACGCACTACCCTCTGTAGTGCCTTCCGGTCAGAGGCCAAGCAGTTGCCATACCAGGCAGTGATGCAACCAGTCAGGATGCTCTCCATGGTGCAGCTGTAGAACCCTTTGAGGATCTGAGGACCCATGCCAAATCCTGAGCTTAGTGATGAGCTTTGAGGTCACTAAGGTGTTGAATGCTGAGCTGTAGTCAATTAATAGCATTCTCACATGGGTTCCTTTTGTCTAGCTGGGGAAGGGCAGTGTGAAGTGCAATAGAGATTGCATCTATGGATCTGCTATCTATGGATCTGCTGAGGCGGTATGCAAATTGGAATGAGTCTAGGGTTTCTGGGATAATAGTGTTGATGTGAGCCATGACCAGCCTTTCAAAGCACTTCATGGCTACAGACGTGAGTGCTAAGGGTCGGAAGTCATTTAGGTAGGTTACCTTAGTGTTCTTGGGCACAGGGACTATGGTGGTCTGCTTGAAACATGTTGTTATTGCAGACTCAGACAGGGAGAGGCTGAAAATGTCAGTGAAGGCACTTGCCAGTTTGTCAGCGCATGCTCAGAATTCACGTCCTGGTAATCCGTCTGGCCCTGCGGCCTTGTGAATGTTGACCTGTTTGAAGGTCTTACATTAGCTGCGGAGAGCGTGAGCACAGTCTTCCGGAACAGCTGATGCTCTCATGCATGTTTCAGTGTTACTTGCCTCGAAGCGAGCGTAGAAGTAATTTAGCTCATCTGGTAGGCTTGTGTCACTGGGTAGCTCGCGGCTGTTCTTCCCTTTGTAGTCTAATAGTTTGCAAGCCCTGCCACATCTGATGAGCATCGGAGCCGGTGTTGTATGATTTAATCTTAGTCCTGAATTGAAGCTTTGATGATTCGATGGAGGGCCTAACGGGATTTCTTATAAGCTTCCGGGTTATAGTCCCCCTCCTTGATAGCGGCAGCTCTACCCTTTCGCTCAGTGCGGGTTTTGCCTGTAATCAATGGCTTCTAGTTGGGGTATGTACGTACAGTCACTGTGGGGACGTCGTCATCAATGGACTTATTGATGAAGCCAGTGACTGATGTGGCGTACTCCTCAATGCCATCGGAAGAATCCTGGAACATATTCCAGTCTGTGCTAGCAAAACAGTCCTGTAGTTTAGCATCTGCTTCATTAAGTGAGTGGTCAGGGGGGTTACTTAAAGGAAGTGAGGTCAAGTCTATGCTGTTGACAGAGGGTGTACCTGTGTCAGACTTGTTGAGGATGGAGGAGTAGGAATAGCTGGGGCTGCTGTAGTCGCTGCTGCAGCCCACCGTGCCATCTCTGGGCAGCGGGCCGATGAAGCGCTCCTGGGAGCTGTCATCCAGACCACTGCTGCCCGCTGTCCCCGACTCATCCTACACAAAGGAGAATTAAGCTTCAGCTTATAGGTACCACTAGTCTACCAAGAACGAACTGCATGCAATCCCTCCTCCAGGGGAATGCCCTAGGCATGCTGGTATTCATTAAAACCATTAACTTAATTTTATCTTCCCCACTCACTCACCGACGCAATCCGAGGCTGTTCTCCGTCCTTGTCTGTGAGCTGGAGGAAGTTCCTCTTCCCGGGCTCGAACCCAGCCTCAGTGAGGGACGTCTCACTGCTGGGATCCAGCGACCCCTAGGGGAGAAAAAGAAAAAAGAAAAACACCCTTCAGTTTGGACAGGCAGGTCTGAGCATGAAAAAATAATTGCAGACGCAAACAAAATAAAACTAGGATTTGAGAGAAAAATATCAGTAGATCCCCACAATACCACCCAACATAATCAACCTGTCAAATCAAATTGGTTCCCATTGAATTCAGAATGAGAATCCTCCACATGTTGATCAGTCAGAAAATGAGCTTTTAGGACCAGCTGGGGGAGCATGCTATGAAGCAGCAGTGTTTACCCCTGTAATGTTGGCTGGAGGAGAGGGGGGGGAAGAGTAGCCAGCTATGGAAATAGAGCTTAATCCACTGACCTACTCGTGAGATAACTCCAGCCTCAGATTACTTCAGGGACAGGAAAGATAGACTGGCGTACATTCAAACAAAGCCATTTACACCCGATGGGGAGGATCCAAACAGCACCATTTCAAGCCGTTGGTCATTGAGTGCAGCTCAGTAGAACAGCTGACATACAGTAGACAGTGTAGCCATGTGTGGAGGAGCAAACAACGACGGACGTGTTGGAGGAGTTTGGTCTATGTAAACCCCCCCCCCCAATCAGGATCCAATGAAGGGACCTGGGATCATAACGTTGTCTTAGGACACAGACTCACCAGATCCCCGGTCTTGCCCCATGCCAGGTCAAAGGTGCCGTTCACATAGCTCGCCTTGTGGGCCACATCCTCAAAGAGTTTGGAGAGAGTAGTGGAGGCTGGCAGATTGAGGGTGAGCCGCTCGTTGACAGTCTTAGCATTGGTAGTGTCCTGGACTATGCACAGCACTCTGGGCTCCTCTGATGCATTCTCTATCTGTAAGATACAGGACACACACAAACACCTTGAGCGCAGATCACACATCTCCATTCAGTTTTCTACTTCATGACAAAATATTAAAACAAAACGTTATCAGCAGCGTATTTGCATGCATTCAGGGAGCTGAGCGATTTGACCACAGTCAGTGGTTAGGGCATTCTAATACTCACACATGAATGTCATAACTATAGATCAACCGGTTAATCGGAATGGCCGATTAATTAGGGCCGATTTCAAGTTTTCATAACAATCGGAAATCTGTATTTTTGGGTGCCGATTTCCAAATGTTTTTTTTTTTTTACACCTTTATTTAGGCAAGTGAGTTAAGAGTGTATCTAGGCAAGTGAGTTAAGAACACATTCTTATTTTCAATGACGGCCTAGGAACGGTGGGTTAACTGCCTTGTTCAGGGCAGAACGACAGATTTTCACCGCGTCAGCTCGGGGGAGCCAATATTGCAACTTTACAGTTAACGAATCCAGCGCAATAATGACCTAGCTCTCACTCGTTACACTCCACAAGGAGACTGCCTGTTACGCGAATGCAGTAAGCCTAGGTAAGTTGCTAGCCAGCATTACACTTATCTTATAAAAAACAATCAATCATAATCACTAGTTAACTTCACATGGTTGATGATATTACTAGATATTATCTAGCGTGTCCTGCGTTGCGTATAATCTGACTGAGCATACAAGCATCTAAGTATTGAGCAGTTGTAGGCAGAAGCAGGCGAGTAAACATTCATTCAAACAGCACTTTTGTGCGTTTTGCCAGCAGCTCTTCGTTGTGCATCAAGCATTGCACTGTTTATGACTTCAAGCCTATCAACTCCCGAGATGAGGCTGGTGTAACGAAATGAAATGGCTGGCTCTTTAGCGCACGCTAACAGCGTTTCAAACGTCCCCCGCTCTGAGCCTGTGGTTGTTTCCCTTGCTCTGCATGGGTAACGCTGCTTCGAGGGTGGCTGTTGTTGTTGTGCTTCTGGTTCGAGCCCAGGGAGGAGTGAGGAGAGGGACGGAAGCTATACTGTTACACTGGCAATACTAAAGTGCCTATAAGAACATGCAATAGTCAAAGGTTAATGAAATGCAAATGGTATAGAGGGAAATAGTCCTATAATTCCTATAATAACTACAACCTAAAACTTCTTACCTGGGAATATTGAAGACTCATGTTAAAAGGAACCACCAGCTTTCATATGTTCTCATGTTCTGACCAAGGAACTTTCACTTTCTTCTCCAACACTTTGTTTTTACATTATTTAAACCAAATTGAACATGTTTCATTATTTATTTGAGGCTAAATTGATTTTTATTGATGTATTATATTAAGTTAAAATAAGTGTTCATTCAGTATTGTTGTAATTGTCATTATTACAAATAAAATAAAAATTGTCCGATTAATCGGTATCTGCTTTTTTTGTCCTCCAATAAATCGGTATCGGCATTGAAAAATCATAGTCGGTCGACCTCTAGCTTATTGTGACCTTTAATTGTCCACAATTCTAATCCATGTGTGTGGTGTGTTGACATTTGTCAAATGTTTTCCTAATCCATGAACCTTTTGTATTTTCCTAAAGGATTAAAATGGGTCATCCCCCAAACAAAAATTCCTATGGTCAGTTTATTTAACCTACATGCGTAGCCTGTGTGTCATGTTGGGCTGGTGTTACTGCCATTTTGGTGAACAAAACTGGCCCTCACTCAATCAGCCCTCTGTTCTAGTTAATATTTTGTTATGGTCTAGGCACAGTGACCAGCTGGTAGTAGGTTGGCTAAACATTCAGGACTGCAAAAACCGGAGGCACCATGCAGTCATCAACAAACCCAACACAGTAAGCTGCACACAGTCACTCCACTCGACTAGGAGAGACTACCTGAGAAAACCTCTTCTTCATCTCATCGAAAATACTCTGCCTGCAACTCCAAAACATACCCTAATGACACACGGGGAGGAGGGGTGAAAAACACAAAAGATTAAAACAGTGCAAACAGCTGTTACCGAGAAGGGAAACAGTTACGCAACATGCTAGAGTTTCTCTATGTATCCACAAGCACACTGGCTCAGACAAACTAATTTGGAATGGCACGCTTTCAATTAACTTCTAAAGACCACCAGTAATATACTGTAGGTATTATTAAAACCACAGACAGAACAAGTGACCATCCTAAAGTAACTATGTAAAGCTGGTGATCTTGGCAAAATCTGTCAGGCCGATGATACAAACAAGCCGCAGATGTCAACACACAAGAGTGAATTATCAGATTAGGGTATTTATAATCACAGATAATGTTGCAAGGTGCTGACATGCAGCCGTAGGTTCAACAGAGCCCAGACAATCGCACTACACAGAACAGATATGAGAATCTAGGCTAAGTGACAAACACAGTAGAATTATTATTTATCTAAAACCAGAGTTATTAGTCTGGATTTCTGTTAAATCATTATTGATCCAGTCAGGTGACCCTGAAAAACATCTTCCTGCCAACAGGGCAAATTACAGCAAACAAACACCCTGCATCAGTAGGCCTGCAGCAACACTAACTCTGTTGATGAGCCTTCAGAGGGTGAGAGAACAACCTGGTCTATAGTCACTGGCTGGCAGAAAACCCTGAATTTCAGCAGAACTTCAGTCTCCTTTTCAAGTCAGTCAAGTCTGTAAGAAACATTTTTCTTCAATCCACATGACAATATGTGAGAAAAAAAGTAGATCTTTACTTCCTGGTTTTACAGTAGCACCTGAGGTCTAATGACTTCCTGAAACAGATACTGAAACTTTTCTATGCATGTTGTTTCTCGAGAACTGACCATTGCATGAAGGGAAAGTAAGAGAGGGCTTGTTAACCGTAACCGGCTTGGGGATTTGGTTTTTAAAAGAACATTTAGGCCTAACGTGAGTTGTCATGGGAATTACATTGCATTAACATGCATTTGCACATTTGACAAACATTTAACATTTCCCTAAGAGAAGAACCATACTAGGGACATTTTATGAAAAGTCTGAAACTTAAGTTTACCAAATCAAGGAAAAACAAACATGACGTAAATACAATACCCCTTACACAGTATTAAATGTCCTGTTATCTCCCAGGAAAGCCTGTTCCCGAAATGGAGCTATGCAAAGGCCACCACCACAGAGGAAATTATATGAGCGTTTGAAGCTAGCTTACACAACCTTCGTGAATAAAATAGACTTGAAGACCTTGTTGTACTTGATGAAACTGGAACAATTTTATAACAATACATCAGTAGGTGTGCATAAGCCCAATGCCAGATTGAGAACTAAGTCTAACCTCAGAGGCCGAAAACACCCTCCACCCGCTGACTCATCCCACTGCACACAACTTCTGTCAAGCGCTTTAACAGAAGCTAGCAGGTGGCTCTGCAAAGTTTAAACCAACCAGTTCCCTCTGGACAACGCAACAGTAGGCTGGAGTGACTAATGTGAAGCTACTGATTCAAATACTGACAATTGCCTTCATTGGTTGGACAATAAAATCTTTAAACTGAGTTTTGGTTCTGTCAAAAAAACTATTTCAAGTCGCCTAACCTGTTCCAGTTCAAATTGAGACAAATTAAAAAAAGAGTTATCTTGCTTAGTTAATGGATAACGAAGCCGATTCTCCATTATTTTACACATGACATCCAACTGAAAAATGAGTTCTAGCCATGCTCAAATGAGTGACAGCAGCCCAGGCAGCAATGTGCGTAAGGTTGGAGATTGTCATCAGCATTTGGACGTAGAGCCCTGCATAGAGCTGAAATAATGGGTTCAGCCGCATGACTAGGGGGATGGAGAGAGGACAGATCGAGGCGTCACTGAGGACAGTGGCTTGGACCTTCAGCACTGGGAACACTTGATTATTGAGAGGCTGTCCAGAGCAGATTAAAACTAGAGTAAATTACATTTTAAAGAAATGTATCATCCTACTGAGGTCAGCATTCCAGTCTCAGCCCTAATACCAGCCTAAACAGAGGCTCAACACTCCTTGTCTTTATCCTTGATCTGTAATTATGTTATTTCTCAGCTAGATGGGATTCACATTTCTATATTAATATAAGATTTGGATTGTGTGATGATTATAATATCATGTTCAAAAGGTGGGAAATCCATTAACACAATGTCAAATGGCAATGTAATTATTTCTAATTGCAATGAAAGCAGGCAGTTCACTGACTACAGGCCTAGAACTTTTCTACAGCCGCTGGCACGATAGCTTAGCTAACTCAGCCAAAACAGTGGCCGGATTAGCTACAATAAATCTTCGTGTGGAAATTGTGGATACAAAAACAACCCTTTTGAAATGTAAATAAGGAGATACTGACACAAAAACGTTTAGATTGTTAACTATTAACAGTTAGACCTAATTGTATGAAGCAAAGGAGGGTATTGTAGTATTACTAGTTAACGTTAGCTAGTTAAATTACACTGAACATATATTATCACAGCTAACTAATAACAAAATGTTTGTATAAGATATATCATAGTTAATTAACGTTAGCTATGAAACCAAAATGTTGTCGTTTGAGACTGATGTTTAGAAAAATATATAACCAGCTGGCTAGCTCTCGCTAACTGGCTTGCTAACGTTGACAGCAACAAGGACTCCATTGTTTACCTGATCTGAAACTAGCAAAGCAGCTAGTCATCAACTATCTCCTCCAGCTGGCTAGTTTGCCTTTGCTTTGACAAGCTAGCCAGCTACAAGATAACGTTACCAGCACCTCAAAGCAATGTCTAACGACATTATGATAAAGCTAGCCACAACAACAAACTAGCAAATAATACTCTACAATTGTATTTTTCCCCCATGTAGCTAGTACTGTTGTCCACCAGTTTCCTAATTAAACGTTACTACGCCGTTTTGAGCGAAACAATCGGGTTTAAAGCTACAGTAGCTCGCTAAGGTTAGCATGCTAGCAACCTTTGCTAACTACCTAGATGAAAGCTAACGTTAGTTAGCCAACTCGATCATTGTGGTTTTAAGCGTCAGTAGATAATGCCACCAACTACTTTTCTGTGCTAACTTCTAAAAAGTTGCTTGTATCATTGACTGTCATAAGGATTATTACTAAGGGCCCGTTGTTGCCAGAACCCCGTTCTGTAACTGGCTATGATAATCTCACCTCTTTCGGTACGAGCTGGTTCTCTTCGCTGGGCACCATTTCCATTTGTGTGACAATTTATACAGCCATCTACCCGAGCTCGATGTCAACAGGAAAACTTTACGACGGTGAACAAAAACATAATGTGTTTTTTCAACCCGAGGGTCTGTACAACTAAACTAAAACTAATAAAAACGTGTATGAAACTGATATAGGATAGTTTCTGTTACACTACCTAAGCACAAACACACAGCTATCAATGGGGAGGAAATGGACAGCGTTCAGTTTCCCGAGATTCCAGAGAAGGTATCATCGTCACATCCTTAAACATCTCTGTCTCATGTCTATCTGTCAGTTATGGACAATATCACAGATTGGAATAAAATCTACTGTAAGGTCTAGTCCTATACCAATCATTGAGTGGCATATTTTGGTAGGCCTAACAGTGTGCCCTATCTACTCATTATTTTAAAATAACTATTAAACAATGAACACATTAACAATCATTTTTTGCAAGTGGGAGTACAGAAGGGAATTGTTTACCTAGAATTTCAACTTCCCTACAAATTCACCAACTCATAAATTAGCTGTATAATACAGACGACTCAGTGAAGGTGAAAGAGAGACTCACAAACCAGTGTGGTACCATAACATATGTATTTTTTAATGACGAGCATACATGATCATCAGGTTGTCAACAACCATCTGGTCTCCATGGTGGTACACAAGTTAGGGAATGGGGTATTCACAAATGTACTTTTTCTTGCCAAGGCAGACCTCATCATGCCACTTTCCCTGTGCAGCCAGTGAGAGCACGACACAGCTCTCCCTCTTTGTCCCTGTGAGCTGCTTGTTGGTCTTGTCCCAGTTGAAGTAGCTGATGGGCATGCTGTTGATGTCTACATACTGGCCCTCCTTCACAATGTCTGTCACACCAATCCAGAACTCCTTGGTACCTGGCGCACTCCTCTTGGCATAGTCCATCAGGACATTGTTTTCATTGAGGTCACGTGGAGTGGCAAGTGTTCCACCCCATGCGATGCAGTGTTCGTTGGCCTCATGGTAGTGCTTGGGTTCCTCTGGTCAGGTAACACTTCCTGTGAGCATTGATACCATGGAGACAAATTAGAAGCAGAGGGAAGCAGTTTAGTACATGTATCTCCTTCAAACTTCCTCCGTCAATAACCCTACCTACCATGTTCAAATATTACTGAAGAATTTGAAATATACAGTGGGGAGAACAAGTATTTGATACACTGCCGATTTTGCAGGTTTTCCTACTTACAAAGCATGTAGAGGTCTGTAATTTTTTATCATAGGTACACTTCAAATGTGAGAGATGGAATCTAAAACAAAAATCCAGAAAATCACATTTTTTTAAGTAATTAATTTTCATTTTATTGCATGACATAAGTATTTGATCACCTACCAACCAGTAAGAATTCCAGCTCTCACAGACCTGTTAGTTTTTCTTTAAGAAGCACTCCTGTTCTCCACTCATTACCTGTATTAACAGCAGTTGTTTGAACTCGTTACCTGTATAAAAGACACCTGTCCTCACACTCAATCAAACAGACGCCAACCTCTCCACAATGGCCAAGACCAGAGAGCTGTGTAAGGACATCAGGGATAAAATTGTAGACCTGCACAAGGCTGGGATGGACTACAGGACAATAGGCAAGCAGCTTGGTGAGAAGGCTGCTCACTAGGCTGCTTGGCGCAATTATTAGAAAATGGAAGAAGTTCAAGATGACGGTCAATCACCCTCGGTCTGGGGCTTCATGCAAGATCTCACCTCATGGGGCATCAATGATCATGAGGAAGGTGAGGGAACAGCCCAGAACTACACGGCAGGACCTGGTCAATGACCTGAAGAGAGCTGGGACCACAATCTCAAAGAAAACCATTGAACCCAATAGAAAATCTTTGGAGGGAGCTGAAAGTCCGTATTGCCCAGCGACAGCCCCGAAACCTGTAGGATCTAGAGAAGGTCTGTATGGAGGAGTGGGCCAAAATCCCTGCTGCAGTATGTGCAAACCTGGTCAAAAACTACAGGAAACGTATGGTCTCTGTAATTGTAAACAGGATTCTGTACCAAATATTAAGTTCTGCTTTTCTGATGTATCAAATACTTATGTCATGCAATAAAATGCAAATGAATTACTTGAAAATCATACAATGTGATTTTTCTGGATTTGTTTTAGATTCTGTCTCTCACAGTTGAAGTGTACCTATGATGATAAAAATTACAGACCTCTACATGCTTTGTAAGTAGGAAACACTGCTGATTTTGCAGGTTATCAAATACTTGTTCTCCCCACTGTATCTCCATGATATATTGGTGTATAATGTCTCATAGATATTTTATAATCTATAGAATTTAAATCGGACATAATGAGGACTAGTAGGACGAAGCAAAGGTTTTTATCTGTATACATGTCCTAAACCAAGTTCCCAAAATAAGACGCAAGCCCTTTCAGTGGGAGGGAACTCAGAGGCATACTATATGAGACAGTAACACTATGTTCTTCCACCCTCTCTGTATAAAGAACTGTTCTCATCATAATACTTTTATATCCATCATACATTTCGCAATGCGCTCCAAGGCCTTTACGAAGAAATTCAACATTATCTTCCCCAGCACATGACTCAGTGCTTTGTCAACATTATTGCTGCTGCGAGGCATGAGGATGAAGGTAAGAGTACTCCTGCCCTCTACTGGTGACTGAGCATATTAGTAAATGACAAATGAAAGTGTATGCTAACCTGATGTCTGGGGTTAGTGTGAATTACCATAAGAAATATAAAATCAGAATTTCTCTGCATCGATTCCACACTATTAGAAAAAGAGTTGCCAAAAGGGTTCTTCAACTCTCTCCATAGGAGAACCCTATTTTTGGGTTCTATCTGGAACCAAAAGGGTTCTACTTGGAACCTAAAAGGGTTTTCTTATGGGGACAGCCGAATAACCCTTTTATGGTCCAGATAGCACCTTTTTTTTCTCTAAGAGTGCATGTACCAAAGGTACATACAGTATACACTTGCCTAACCCATAAACAGATTAACTGCTTCTCCCCATGAGAAGCATTCCCTCTTTGAAACCTTCCTGGCCATAAAGCAGCACTTAGTATGAGCGCACAGAGCAGCCAGCTTAGCATACCTGTCTGCAGAGCTGAGATCTCCGTCAGGGAGTTCACCTCCTGTCACAGCTTCTCCAGCTGCGACTATACATCATCCTCATCTGCCGCTGTATCGCCATAGAAACACAGACAAGCAGGCAGGCATGTCAGAGAGAAAATGTATAGAAAAACATAGTAGAGCCACTGAAGTTTAGTGTGTGTGACGAGTGTTACCTCTCTGTGATGCTGGCACTGCTTTCCTGGTACAATATGGACGGCTATATCCCTGGTGGAGCAAGGTGAGAGAGAGAACCAAAAAGATGGGGAGAACCAGACGTGCCACCTCTGCACTAAATTTTGACAAAAGAAAGGGGCACACCTTTTAACACTGACACAGGAGCCCAAAGCACTGTGGGCAGTTCACTATATACAGGCCCAGTTTGCTCCTGCAGTGATTTACCTCTCATTGGCTGACACTATGTTACTTTGGGTTTTTTCAAACGTCAGGGGGAACTCAAATACCATGGGTGGGGGTGACAACAATGATGCCCCTGTTTCTGCCCATTCATAAATATTTACTTAGGACACGTGCAATTCATTTAGCGTTTTCCAATTTCACAAACAAGCCGTAAATTCATTGACTGCAATTCTGCACGAGAATATCTGACAGCTTCTGTATCTGACCTCCCACAACTCTCCTGTGCATGGATACATTTGACCCACGGTAAATTAATCCTAAAAAAATAAATGTTGTTACTCCCTAGATGGCTAAGAGGAGATGTGTTACTTTATATGCCATGTCACCAAAATAATTTGTATGACCAAATGCATAGATAGGTCTTCCAATGCGTCAAAACATTATGAGGATGATGACATTTCGCTTGTCAACTCTAATTATATCTCATTCAAATGTGCGGGAAAAATACAAAGATTTAGTTGTGTAACCATGGAAAACAGGGAGCTTAATAGAGCTGAGGAAGTCCAGCTACCTGCTCTGGTGCAGCAGAGGTTCTTTTTAGTCTGTGATGTTGTTGAGTAGACAGATCAGATGGAAGAGGGGTGCAGAAGAAAAACTCTGCTGTCTGATTGAGAGAGCCAGGATGCGTCAAAAGGCGTCTCAGAGCCTCACTTAAAAATGAATGAAGAGATGTAATGGTACAGTAAATATAATGTCTGTGTGAAACTATTTGCATGAATTAATTCCCAAAACCTGAAGAGCAACATTGAAAAGTAATCACAATGTCGTAACAACACTCTGGAACCCTGGTCTCATCCAGATAATAGTCTAGGGCTGTTGATAGGTGCAATATGACTGCATAGTTAAAGTGGTTTAGCTACACAATGATAAAAGGATGCAATCCATATTTCAAATAGATTACAGCATTGGAGCATAAAAACAGTAACATATCTTCTGCATAAATTATGTTTATGCCAATCAGAGAGATACATTCTGCAGGCTTAGATGATAGTGGCTATAAATAGCACATAGGACATTGACAAAGGTCACCCATTTGAGTTACATTACTGTGGGGGGATAGGAGCTTGACAAAAGGCCGAACATTTGTTATCACAGTTGTATTTGATTTATAGGAAGTTGTGGTGGTGACATTGTGAAAGGCCACCGGCCTGCCAGTAAATAGCAAAGGACCAACCTCATTTATATTGCATAATAAAGGTGTTACATACCCCACTGCTATAAATGGAAAAGGGATGATAAGAGAATATCAAGATTCAATGTGATTGGGAGAGATGCAAATCAGTAATTTATGTTGAATCCTTATGACCTAATAAGACAAGAACCTAAGAAATATGCCGCGCTACTACTACTAACCATGGTCAAAGTCTATTTACCGTTGTTAACAGGCAAGTCATTTACAGTGAGAAAGTTACCATGGATTTAAAGCTTAAATCATCTTTCATACTGTACATTCTTGGAGAAATACCTCAGCCTATGAAAGTAAGATATTATAGGGAGTCTTTCACAGGGTGGCTTGTGGAGAAAACCTGAAAATGACACAGGCCAAGAAAAACACACAGCTTTCCCAGAATGCTCTGCAGATACATTTATTTATGTAAACAGAACTGGACTACGTACAGTATAACATAACAAAACCATTAATACCAACAAATACAGTTAAACAATATCTTCATATAAGTCTGTAATCAGGTTCCAACTACAGTACTAAACACGCCTACATAGTTTATCTTTTTTTTTTTTTTTTTTTTTTTTACTTTTAAGGCAAGTTGACTATCCATCATAATGACCTCCCATTGAAACACAGACAGACACACTGCAAGTTACTCTACACTCTAGACCTAGACTAACAGGAAAACCCAGAGACATTCACATTTAGATGTACTGTTGTCCTTCATTAATATACTTGATTTTCATCACCCTTGCCAAGTCTATCATGAAAGGAAATAGGTGCAATGTTGTGACGTAGCTAATAAAATATTTGAATAAAATGTTGTGACATTTAATGTGACTTAGTTAATTAAAGATCATAAGAATGTTGTGAGTGGCAAATGAAAGATCAATGAAATGTGTGGAACTGTATTTCTTCACCAGTCGGTGGTTCGTTTGGAGAAGCACAGCTGGCTACATTCCAATCATTACCACAGCCATGTAAAAACTGGGCCCTTTC
Organism: Oncorhynchus masou masou; assembly: GCF_036934945.1. Lineage (NCBI taxonomy): Eukaryota > Metazoa > Chordata > Actinopteri > Salmoniformes > Salmonidae > Oncorhynchus > Oncorhynchus masou. The sequence continues at coordinate 67,009,002 of NC_088212.1, forward strand.
TTCTCATACAGACAGCAGGGTACATACAAACATATATCATATTTTCTATTAACTTACAAAGTTACAAGAAATTGTATGCTGTTTATCCTGTGTCTGTACATTTTCCTTTTGGTGTGGGAATACTCCTGAAGGTAATATGTAAGCTTGCAATTATATGAAACACATCTGCCTTAGCTAGATTTACTGTTTATAACAAGGTGATTCAGTAGCTTTCATCTCCATACATCAATGGTAGTTTCATATTTTTATGAATAAATAGTTTTGTACGTTGGACGATTAATTTCACACTTTCCATATGGATAATACTAGTAGCACAATGCAGTTGTCATACCAGATCTCACATGAGATGTTAACATCTGATATGAATAACTCCTCTCCTGTGGTATCCACAGCAATAGTACTTCCATTCTTGATGGCCCAAAAGCTCATCTGTAAGTGAATGTGTCTTTAGTCCTCCCTCTCTGTGGCACTCTATTTGGAAGGCATTGCACACTATACACAGGCACCAGCAGGTAAACGTAACACAACTTATTACACACATGCATAAAGAACACAGACTAAACAGAAACGGGTGTAGTTAATCATCATCATCACCTGACCCCCATGCCATTTCTATCTGCATTGTTTGTCTGAAATGAAGACTTACGGATGAGACCAAAAGCTGACGTTATATTTCTTTTTTTCATTAGTTGTAGAAATGTAGGAAACACACTCAGAATGCTGCCTGGCATTTGGCAGAACCACCATGAAATGGAGTGTCTGTGGAATGGGTACAATTCAAATACTGAAATCTTCTACAAGACTGCTGCAGACTTCTAGCTCAAAGGCACTGGTGATCCCATAACAATACCGCAGAAGGTCGGATCCCTAATGTGTCGGTAAACATGGTAGCAGGCATTTACAGTGGCATTTCCTAATACTCTCTCCTAGCTCACACACTGCTGAAAATAACCTGAGGGAGGAGGGTGAAAAACGATCTCAGAGAGTGGTTTTGATAGACTCACTGCAGCAGGTGGAGGTATATAGCCCAGGGCCAATCTGCTCTGGGTTTGCTGTGTATTCAGTGGTAATGGGGTGATCAGAGTGACTAGTGTTCATGAAGAAGCTGAAATGAATCTCACTTCTGAGTCACCATAATAGTGGTAAAAGAGAAACAGGAATATAGTTTAGAGGAGACGTTTACGCTAATACTCACCCTCCTAGTTTCCCTCTTGTTTCAACCATCAAGACAGGAGTACAACCATGGTCAATATCACTTATGTTCCTGGTTCACTCTCACTCACTTACTGTTCTCTTTCACACTCAATCACGCACTCTCGTATTTTCCCTAATAGCAACATAATCAACCCCTTATTCACTCCATTCCTACTTTGCTCCCTTGTTGAGGTTGCCATAGAACACAATGAACAACACTGAGGCTGCAGATAGGTCTTAGCATCTCTGAACATCATTTGGTCAGCAACACAATGTTCATCATAATACTGGATAGTGAATGGCACTTTAGCTGATTGGCAACTTTGACAACCAGTGTCTTATGAGTTTTCATGTCTTTCAAACATCTTACATAACAAAAGACACAAAGACAACAGACCCACACACACGCACACAAACATACACTCACATACAGTACAACAGTTTGAGTTCACTGTGCGTAGTTTGAGTTGTGGAGTCATCTGTTATGGAACTAATCCCCCGCTCCACCTTTTTCCTTTGAGGTGTCCAGGCCAGTTGTGGTGCCGTACCTGGGCCTACTGAATGAAAGGCATGCGCTCCTTGTTGTCATTGTCCCCTTCATGTTCCTCCTCCTCCTCCTCACCAGCCTCACTGGTCTCTGTGCTGTCACTGGCCATCTTCACAGAATACAGAACACATTGTAATTTCTACAAATACAGAATGGAGTGTACTGTATCAACTGTATCTATAAGAAAACATTCAAAGATGAGGAACAAAGAATTCAAATATTCATGTATCTGTCCAGTGTTCCAGATTGATTTTTTATGAAATATTACCAACAATTAATGACAATCTGAATTAAATAGATTATTAATTTTAAAAAAAATATAGAATTGAGGATGTGTCCCTGCTTGGCTAGTTCAGAAACAACAGAGTGGTTTGGGCCAATACTGGAAAAAAAAAATGATTTGACAGCTCAGCCAATGAGACTCAGCCAATGAGACACTTGGATATTCAAATTAGTTCCCACGTGGAGGTACTGGGGCAGATTGCCTGAACCTGGTTCAAATTGTATGGACAGATTCAGATTCAGGATTTCGAATCGCACAATAAAACTTCTAGCGCCCTTTACTATAACAGCAATAAATGAATAAATGCACAATGATTATTTCACAAGTATTAGTTGTTTCTGTCCTTTGATTTGTCATTATATTCCTGATATTTTTGTTGTTAGGAACCTAAATAACTTTAGCTACTGCTATCTTTATCACTCAACAACAGCTAACTAGGTTTCCTCTTGACCTAAAACTTTTAGCTGCAAACCACATGATTTAAAATAGAAGGAAATTGTGAGATGGTTGTTGTGTGGAGGATCTGCTTTGACTTGATTTCTTGTTGGTTAGCCAGCTGGCTAATTTTGCATCGATAGCTAGCATTCGCATGCTAACTGCTTCTAAATATCCAGCAGCCCTACTCTAACCTAGGGTGACCACATGTCCCGGATTCTGCAGGTCAACCCTGCAGTTTGGCCCTTTTTCCCACGTCCCACAACCAAACAATTTAGATTTTTTTGTTGATTCGTTCCAACCTGTCTCTTGCAGTCACTTTTCGCTTATGAATATATATATATATATATATATATATATCATAAGAACGGTGTAGCCTACTGGTGATGCTAAACACTCCAATAGTTGTTGAGATCTGATATTCTGCGCAAGACAAGATGTAGATTTATGTCATAGGCCTATGGTCAACCAGTCCAATTTCTCAAATCCTTTCGGGCTAAATTCTAGCTAAACTTGGAGAGGACAGGCAGGCCTAACTATTTACAAAAAGCATGCTTCTGAAAAAGAGCTACAAAAGTAAGTAAATACCCGTATTAGACTGAAAGATAACGTAATTTCCAAATTTGTGAGGGTCTTCATGCTCATTAGTTGCGCAATAAACATTATTCACTAAATCCCATTTTAGAAGTCTCCCTTCCTAACTATTTTTCCAACCAAAAATATTTTATTGGCCAAATATTCCCAGATTTTCATAAAACAACCACACATGTAGTTTTTCGTTTTTGCATCACCACATTTTGCTCAAGGCAAAAGAGTAGAATAGGTGTGCTTCAATTACTTGTTTGGTGTAGTGCTGCCACTGCTACTTCTCACAATTGTGCTCATTTAGTAATGTTAGATCAAAGCTGAATCAATGTCTTGGCAGATCACATAATGATTAATTGTCACTGGGCACAGACGTCAATTCATTTCATTGAAATGACGTGGAAACAACATTGATTTAACCAGTGTGTGCCAGTGGGTTAGTATTCTACATAACAAAACCAAATATAATAGCATAGTATAATGTTACTGTTACACCTAAAACACCCCCAAATCTCATGAGAAATGAAGTGATGGCAAGCTGAATAGTGGCAAAAAAATTATCAGGGGGCCAAAGCTCAACAGCACCAGAATGTGCTATGATTGAAAAAAATAAAATGCAGGAAGGCTATAAAGTTTAACACCATCTGCTCTAATTTGCCCACGAAATAGGAATTCAAGAAGATCTAAATGCATATTCCCATGAAACTGATTGAGATGAAATGATCGGCATGCAGACGCAGTTTAGACATTTCACTTGTAAAATGTGAAGAATATTCATGATGGACAGTTATGAAGCCATGGCCTATTTTGAAATGAGGTATGCCTAACTTGGTGTTTGTGGGTATTAAAAATATAAATGTTTCTTGAGACAATATGTGTGGCCATAGATAGATGCTGCAATTGGAGGATGCATTTTATGCATATTCTATAATGATATTCAATAGGCTACATCTGGGACGGGGACATGCTGCTAAATGTTTTTATTCACGAAGGCAACTGTCCCGCGAATGTCCCGAAAATCATCCTGTTGTCTCGCATTTGGGTATTTTAAATGTGGTCACCCTATACAAACCACATGATTTGAAATAGAAGTGACAGGCGAGATAGTTGTTGCATGGGCATTGTTCTTTTTGCTAACACCAGTTGTGGATTGCTTGGCTTGCTATTTATCTTGCTTGTGTGCAGTGAGTGTGCATTCCTGAGCACGTGCCTCCCATTATCTCAAGAATGATCCTTCTCCCCACTGGAGAATAAAAACATAAAAAAGACAAAAGCTGCTGGACCAATCACATAAGGGCCAAGAAAATTTCATGCATTAAAAAAAACATTCAAAGAGTTTGAAATTAGGTTTTACTGGACAGTTACTTTAAACATATTGACATCAACATTTTGTCAACACTGCTCAGGCTTTTGTTTCTTATGTTTGCTGCTCCAAATGGGGACGCTGATATTCATGGGTCACCATAGAAACCAGTGCCATTGGAAGATATATTCATTGTTATCAGACTTAGTGCTATCCAGGAACCTCAACCTGTGTTGATTTGGCCAAGAGTTCTCTAGGGATAAATTACTCACTGGTGAGTCATGATGCTATTTAATCATTTTCTTTTTCCTCAAGGTTTTTCAAACTTGTTGAATGCATGTGCAGTTTTAGACCACTTATAAATAACTTGTTCTTGAAGAAAAAAAGGTCAGGGTTGTGTACTTACCAAAGGAGTGGGAGACTTCTCCACATCCAGGATTAGCTTTCCTATGTTTCCTCTGTCGTGGATCCTCTGCATGGCTTCTTTTACCTGGGGTACAAACACAATAAGACCAAACATTGACTGTCACATAAAATCAATGTCAGTAATAACAATATATACCATATAGTTTAGACATTCAATCCCCCAAAATACAGCTTGTGATTTTGTTTGGTAGCTGTATGTGACTTTCTGAATAGAGTGCATGCAGTTTTAGGCACTGCACATTAGGTGGCAGTGGTGACACAGCAAGCCCATGAAAAACATAGCGACAGTGTGACTTATGTGCACAGAGGAGTTGACTTGCAATCGGGGTGATAAGGGTTTGCACTTCTCTTCACAGCAACTTCAAAACTACATTTAGCATCTTCCATCCAAACTCTTACAATAGGAGCCAGCTAAAAATCCCATTCTTAAATCCTAGTCCACATTGTCTGCAGAACTGAATGCTATTATAGTGTGCAAATAGCCTGCCTAACAACGTTTAACAGTGTTTAAAAAAACATATTGGTGCAGTGAAATGTGTTGTTTTACAGGGGTACAATCTTCATACACAGCCCAACAAATTACACTCAACAACCACAACTAATTGATGTTCTGATTCCAAACTCTACCAATCATATGATCAGTGTTAGTACACGCTCTCATTTAGAATGATCAGAGTGTTATTATCTGAGTGGAACAGTTGCTACATGTGCTAAACTGAAGGTCATGTTTTAAAAGGTTACTGCCTGTTCATTCAGCTGGGTGGAAGTGAGAGGTCAAGCATTACACTTCCCAGAGACAGTGACTCTGAAGCACACATTGATTCTCTCTCAAATAAATCAGTGCAGGTCACTGTATAATCATTCAGTCAGTCATCAGAGCCAGCACACATTTAAGACAGCCAGGATGTGCCCAAAGCACGACAATCATCACACCATTTCACAGGACTGAAAAATATGTGTCATTTCTAAAATACTGTATTTTGCATATTGCGTGACGTGGTCTGGTGGCTTTTCTGAATTGATATACATGGCCGGTGAAGATTAGCATCCCTGTCCTTCATCTAGCCAGACTCAGTCAATACCCAAACCCTCCGTCAGAGATTATGACATTTACAGATGATTGGAACTGCTCCCCACCCACCTAAAAAAAGGTGTTGCAAGTGTATTCCTCTTACTTCTAGGGGTCAGCTCTGCAATGCAAATACTGTTCATCACACCATTTCACATACCATGATGAGATAACCTATATTGATTACCTCCTCTAAGTCAATGCCACTGGAGACCACTTTAGGGCTGTCTTTCCATGTATTTTTTACCTTACTGTCAGACTCCATTTTAAAGTTGCATCTCTGCCTCCATACTCTTTGTTCTATGTGGTGACTTTTCACCAATCCCAATGTTTCAGTGCTCAAAGTACACCACACCGTGCCCTGACTGTAAACTCCCCATGCTCCCTATCACCTGTTGCTGCGTAGAGCAGAGAAGGGATATCTCAGACCAGTCTGCCCTGATGCATCTCAGAGTTATTGCCTGTGTGCTCAGTGTGATTACTGCAGAATGAATCCATTTACAGTGGTCCATTTCCAGACGCGCACAATAAAACGCTGAGAGAGCAGTTCAAAATATATATTTTGCATCTTTCAAGACACAGTACATTTTCAAAGTCATAGCCGTATAATGGAGCAATTGCCTTTGAGTGTTTTGAAAGGAAGAAATTTAGAGTCATGAGTAGGCACCCATTACATTACTGTAATATCTTTAGTAAATGGAAATGTATCAGTGGTAACATTTCTACAATAATTCCGAAATCCATTGAGCAGATGTTGTGTTTTGTTTCATTCCCTTCGGGGTTGGATAGATCTCTAGTTTCCTTTAATTCATCCCTGGTCATTTCTAATGGCAGTAGTGTTTGCATTACCAGAAAGCCACTTGAGAACACGATTAGGAAAAGGAGTGGACCAAGAATCCATCCTATAGTCAAATACGGCGAGATGCTCTAGAAGGCTCTGTGGTGCTGTAATTCAACATGATGCACTCTGCAATGGAAAACATGCGTCACAGGGCTCTACAGTGCGACCATTTTACTTGCATAAGTACCTAAATATTTTGCTGTGCGACCTGGAATTTTATTTTAGGAGCACCAGTGCGCTTAGAATAAAGATGATAATTGTTGCAATGATTCCTTCACTGTACTGCAGGCCCTGGTGCCATGGAGGATACGCTTGCACCATTATTACGAAGAAGACAGCTTGTTGCCTCAAATATTTTTCATTGGGTTCTTAAATTTCTTTGTGCTCCAAAATGTTTCAACTTAGGCACACACGTGCTCCCTGTAAAAAAGGTCAGCGTAGAGCCCCGAGTCACATCCCTCCCTGTAGGTAAACAATTATCAGCATGTGAATAATTACCATTCATAATGTTCACCTTAAATCTAATACATGCTTACCAACTTCAGCCGCACAGAATAGCCCAGTGTACAATAGCTTGTTAAAATGTAGTTTTCAATGTCCAGGAACCTAAGTACCAGTGGCTCAAACTGGAGACCGGCTGCTTTAGTACTGGCAGCTGTGAGCCACTCCAAACTGATGGGTGGTGGGTTGTGGAATTAGATCTAATCCCCATGTTATTTCTCCAACAATTCCAACAGGATTTACCAGTTGGAACAATAACTATTTCATTTTCTTTCACCTTAAGACTAAAAACTGATTTAAAAAATATATAATCTAAAATGTCCATTTTATCCAGTTTGAAAGGCAAATATTTTTAGCCTTGGGATATCTAAGTGGAGTGCTATCCAGACAGTATTCAGTAGATACACCATGAAAAAAGCATTTCTACCAGGTAGGTGAACCCATCTCTGTCCATACATAAATTATGATGTTAGTAAATAAACAATGTTACGGGAAAAAGTAGGATCATAAATACAGCCTTGCGAGGTTATAAATTTACTGTGATTCAGTAGATCCCTCCATTTCTGACAAATATTGCCTAAGCAATTTCCTATAAGCCACTGCAAACAGAATACTTTCAATGTTGAGAAAGTTGTGTTGGTTTGGCTGTGATACCTTACATGGTTAATCCATCCCCCAACTCATCTCCACCCCCCCATCTCTTCATCTTTAGGTTCCTTTGTTAAAGAAGATTTAGATTTTTGGTGTCCACCTGCTTCCTATCCGAAACAGTTTGTGCATATATTTGGACAACATTTTGTGATGTTTTTGTTCATTTTTGGTCATTGTCAAGGGTTTCTTCGCCTGTTCGTGCTCTCAAAAAATATCTTGTCAGTAGCCGAAGTCTATGCCCCTTTGTTGATGATTGGTCAACAGCAGGGATTCTTGAATGACAACAAACACTTAATTGAATGAGAGATGAATCGCACTTTTTCACTTGAGAAATACTGAACTAAACATTTTAGCTAGATGTAAAATTGGGCAACTAAGAGCTCCTTGGCAAAAACATTCATAATAATTCTGACTATTTTGAGGAAGTGTATAATGGCTACGGCGTCTCAAGATGGACAAACCGTAGTATTGACGATTTTCTTCTCATTTTTCAAACTAAGGTCTTTTAAAGGAGTATTCAAGCACACTCGTTCAGTTCGCCTTGCGGCCGAACCAAAGCATGCTGAAGGCTTAAGGGCATTGAGTCTTTTCATGGGCTGTGGAGGGTGGAAGGAACTCAAGCATGAAACCAGAACAACATAATCCAGACTGTGAACCAGCAGTCTGTGTCAGTGTCTGTTCCTGTGTTCAAAGCCGTTATCAGAGTTACTGCATTGGAAATCATGTATATTATAAAGTCATTCAATAACTGCTGGCGTGATGGAAGGTAGAGGGGTTTCATGGAAAAGGGTAATGAAAAGGGTAATCTGATCTCGCTCATTAAAACTCATGGGGATCTACATAATCACTACATGGGAATAGTACAATCCCTCAGAGATGATGACCGTGGATGGCCTATATCACTGTTCTCATTACCATGGTACACACAGACAATGTACCTCTTTGTCTGGATCCCATTGTTTCCAAAACATTCTTTAGCTAAAAGAAATTACGTAATCCAAGCCTAAAGCAGAAATAGGTCAGGGACTGTTAATGTGATGTTAATTAACAATGATGGAGAATTGTGGCTGGTTGGAGAGTTGGTGGGGGGTAAATTGTGAAGCAGGCATATACAGTGGGGCAAAAAAGTATTTAGTCAGCCACGAATTGTGCAAGTTCTCCCACTTAAAAAGATGAGAGAGGCCTGTAATTTTCATCATAGGTACACTTCAACTATGACAGACAAAATGAGAAAAGAAATCCAGAAAATCACATTGTAGGATTTTTAATGAATTTATTTGCAAATTATGGTGGAAAATAAGTATTTGGTCAATAACAAAAGTTTCTCTCAATACTTTGTTGTATAGCCTTTGTTGGCAATGACAGAGGTGAAACGTTTTCTGTAAGTCTTCACAAGGTTTTCACACACAATACTTATTTTCCACCATAATTTGCAAATAAATTCATTAGAAATCCTACAATGTCATGTTCTGTTTTTTTTTCTCATTTTGTCTGTCATAGTTGAAGTGGTGAACCCCTACTGTACTCCCTGTCTGGATCCCGATTACACGCTAATTGGTCAAGACACTCCAGGTTAGATAGGTGTAACAGTACTGTTCTTGCGTTGTGTACAATCAATCATCGACATGAACTCCAACTTGTAGCACCAGTCATGGAGATTTATTATGACAGCACAAAATTGCACGTCATGCAATGCACGGCTCACCATCCAACTCTGCACTCACGCAGTGTACAAAATATTCCCCATCGGATGGTACGGTGTGGTGTGAGACTTCTGAACACCTGCAACACTCAACAGTTTGGCTCTTAGAGCGCTCTAAAAGTTGGCTCCCTGATCTGGGTGTATACGGCGAGGAATCCCGTAGACACAGAAATAGTTGTTACACAACTGATGAGCTAGACTTAGCAGACTGGTTTGGACACAAGAAGGCATGAGCCAATTTGGTAAAGTGGTCAGTAACAACGAGCACATGCAGGGACTTGCTTGAAGAGTCTTCTGCAGACCAAAAGTCTATGCACCCTAGTTCAAGAAGCTCAGTTATTATTATGCTCTCAAGAGGAGCTCTTGCTTCCGGACCGGGAGTTTAGCTCACGACGCATCTCCTGTAGCACTTCACATATTCCTTTACCTCCCTCTCCAGGCCATGCCAGAAGAACCTCTGTCTTGTCAGGTAGACTGTTCTCTGTTGGCCCTGGTAGCCAGCTTCATCATGGACACCCTTCAACACCATTGCTTTCATGGAGGCTGGAACCACATACAGATATGTTTTCCTCTTTGTAACCACATTCTTTGAAACATGATAGAGTACACCCATCTTCATGGTCAACTTGTCCCAACTTCTGAGAAGACACAAAACCTCAACACTCTCGTGGGCACACTCTCTCCGAGATGGTCTTCTCCCCCTTTCCACAAAGAAGATCACTCTGCTCATCACGTTGTCATCACGCTGCTTATTCATCAGTAGGTTGTGTGGCAGAACACCAACATTGGTCTGCTCTGATGGCATAACAGGCTGCGAAAGCTGTGGCAACAGCAGTGCATGTGGGCCAATCTCACCCACCCAACACCTGTGTGAATGAAGAACAGCTGCAACTTCATGTCTTGATAAAGCACCAGATGGGGGGGTCAACAGAAGCCTGGCAGCTAATGACCACGTCGTTGGAGTCAGAGGCTTTGTCAAAGGGGTGGTTGGACCAGCGAAACATGTCTTGCACTCTGTCTGTGCGCACAGCGTTAGCTTCAGCTAGTAAGGCCTCGTACGGGACCCTTGTCAGGTGATGGAGTGCACTGGGTCATACGAAGGGCTCTCTGCTCAAAGCATCTGCAAAAACATTTTTTTTGGCCTCGGGATGTACTTGATGTCAAACTCATACAATGCCAGCTTGGCAACCCATCTCTGTTTACAACCATCAAACTTTGCTTTGGTCAGGAACTATGTCAAGTAGGGATGCACAATATATTGGTGAACATATCGGAATCGGGCGATAAAATCGTCAACATCGGTATCGGCCGATGTCTAGTTTAACGGCGATGTGCAAAACCGATGTCAAAGCTGACGTGCATACCTATATAACATAGATACATGACGTAATGACACCGTGTAAAATTTTGCACTACACGTGCAACACAGTGTTCCTAACTTAGCCCACAATGTCTTCTGTGTGGATCGAGCAGTCAACAAGTCAAGCAGTCATTTGAAAGAATAAGAACATTTCCCTTGGCAATCAACCGTTCTCTGTCGTGGGTGATGTTGAGCACTGGTACACACTACCAAGTGAGCTAGTTTTCAGATGTTGCCCTACCGGAGTTACACAGTAATAGCGTCACTGCTATTAGCTTCACGACATACATACTATGGAACGCCATTTGGGTCTTTGCGTGTCAAAAAAAGATACAGTAGCACTGTCAAAGCTGTAAAAAAAAGTCTGCAAACAAGAAAACACCAGCCACGAATTATGTGTTTTCAATACCGCTTTGGTAATAAAGCAGAATATGTTCGACCACAACTTCTGGGGTAGCTAGCTTTAGCCTGGTACCTAGCTAGCACCAATACAACCAGCCTGAAAACAATGAACAGTAGAAACTGCAGTAATTTTCATTATTCTTATCAATGATTTAGGAATCCTTGTGAGTAAGTATTAGCTAGGTTGCCACTTGTTGTTCGCCTATTGAAATTGAACTTCAGTTCATGAAAATAAACAGCTAGCCAGCTACTTAAACCTGTTGCCCAAAGCTAACATTATAAGCAGCCAGCTAGCTTCATCTGGCAAGTGAGGCTCGACTGGACCAGGTTATGTGTTGTGAAGCTAGCCACAATAAGGATTAGGCACAATAGTGGAATTTTTGGTTTGATTGGTCAACAAGCATAGTGTTATTTGACATGTCAAATCATGTTAAACAGTATCTTTTTTGACACGCAAAGATCCAAACGACGTTCCATAGCAAGGACCCAAACGGTGTTCCATTGAAATCCTGGTTGAGAATGAAACGACTGAACAACTGAACAACAAAACAGCACAGCAAGTAAGTGAAAAAAATAGGTTTTAATTATATTTTACTGGTAATGAGGACATATGTAAATGCCAACAAAATAACTTTTTGGTCAGTGTGGTGTGTGTGTTTGTGTGTGTAACCTTTATTTAACTAGGCAAGTCCGTTAAGAACAAATTCTTATTTACAATGACGGTCTACCCCGGCCAAACCAGGACGACGCTGGGCCAATTGTGCGCCACCATACGGGACTCCCATTCATGCCGGATGTGATACAGACTGGATTCTAACCAGGGACTGTAGTGACGCCTCTTGCACTGAGATGCAATGCCTTAGACTGCTGTGTTCATGTTCACTATTTAACTGGACTAGAATGCTTAAAAGGCTGCAATTGTTTTTAAATATCGGTTATCAGTATCGTTTTTTTTGTCAAGGAATATATAGGATCTCGGTATCGGCAAGATACAAAAATGTCATGGTGCATCACTAATGTCAAGGGATTATTATCTGTCCATACCGTGAACTGCTCCCCTCGTACCAGTGGTGGAACTTGTCACAGATAGCCCAACGAACTCGAGCCTGTGCGCAGGATACCTCGACTGTGCATAACTGAAGGACTTGCTTGCGAAGGCTATATGTCTCTCTGTAGCTCCCTGTTCCTGTACCTGGGACAGCACCTAAGCCGTTGCTGGAAGCGTCCACCGACAGTAGAAAGGGTTTGTCGAAGTTGGGGTGGGCCAACAAAACCTGGTCCAGTAAGGCTTGCTTTAGCGGAATAAGGTCTGTCTGCATTCTGCTGTCCAGTCGGCAGCCGTCAACTTCCTGACAAGTGAGCGTCACTTCTTTTTCCAGCATGGAGCCTTGTGTAAAGTCGCCAATCCAAAGAGAGGCTTTGCGATGGTCAAGCAAACTTTAATGAACTGTTGGTAATACACCACCATCCCAAGGAATGACCTCAATTTCTTCTGAGATGGAATGTCAGTGCCATCTTCCATCAGATCAGCTTCTGTTACTCCTGTAACGGCCATCACCTTCTCAGGGTCTGTATCTACACCATTCACACTAATGATATGCCCCAGAAACTTCACAGACCTCTGCATAGAGTGACACTTTTTTGGCGCCAACTTCAGGTTGTGAGCCTTGAGACGCTCAAAAACTATTTCCAGACGCTATATAGCCAGATCTTCAGTGGGCGCATAGACCAAGATATCGACAAGGTAACACAGCAACCTAAGAAAGTTCTGATCCCCAAAGATGTTTAGCATCATCCTCATAACCCCTGTGGCATACGGTTGTATGCGTACAATCTAAATGGTGATGTAAAAGCTGTGAATCTCCGGTCATCCTCATGCACTTCCACATTGTAGTAGCCAGAGGTAAGTTCCATTGTCGAGAAAAAGGCATTTCCACCTAAAGCAGCCAGCGCGTCAGCCTGGAGAGGGAGTGGGTGGGTGTCTTGATGGTGCAAGCATTGAGCAAATGAAAATCAGTACAGAATCTCAGGTCTCCAGACTTCTTCCAGACAAAGACAAGGGGTGAGGCGTACTCACAACTAAACTTCCTTATGATTTCATGTTCTTCCATCTCATTCAACGCTTTCTTACGCTTCTCATAATGACTTGGTGAAAGGCGTCGGTAGGGCATCCGAAAGGGTTTCTCGTCACTCAGTTGAATGCGATGAAGACATCCGGTAGCTTTTCCACAATCCAACTTGTGCCTGGAAAAAATTGACTGGTACTCAGCTATGAGATGGATGAGTTTCTTCTTACCAGCAGGAGAGACTTGATAGGAGTCGACGTCAATATCAATCAAACCTAAGTCACGTAAGACCCCAAGACTGCTTGAACTGTCAGGTCCATCAAGTCGGCTGGAACCGTCATCAGTTAGAGTCAAGTCATCTTGGCAGTCAGTGAGTATGTCAGCCATTCTCTGCACTTGCTGCTGTAAAGCTGCTGATGAATCATCATTCACACACAAACCATTAAAGTCCTCTAGAGCCATGCAAGGAAAGACATCGGCGAGAGTGGCGTTTCATCTCAATGTCACTGTCTTCTGAGAAGGGTTTATCACTCTTTCAGGGAGCCACCCATCCCCCCGCATCAGAGCTACCGTTCTCCCTACCGGGATTGACCTTGGTGTTGACCTTGAACTGATGGGCTCAATGAGAACAGCACTGCCAGCTGCATAGTCTCTAGTCTCTGCGTGTTCTGCCCCTTTCATTCTCACAGTTCTAACTTTGTCAGGTACTTCACTGTCCCTCCATCTCTCCACATTAGCTATCATGTTGATTAGCTTGCTATCCTCACCCCTGTCACACACTGGAGTATAAACCCTCTTCCAGAGATCTCAATTAGTCTTCAGGTGGCAAATGAAGGTCTTTAGAAGACCCAAGATGAGAGACCCAAGATGAGGTCAACATTCTGGCCCTCAACCACCAGTGTAGGCACGGCAACTCTACAGCCGTACAACTCCATCTCCAGCTCACATACTCCCAAAGGCCTGGACTTCAACCCACCACAACCAACCAAGACTATCTCTGTAGGTCTCAATGATGGACTTCTCAACACTCCTGCATGCAAAAGTTCAGGTAAGACTCTAGAGCTCAAGGTACAAGCCATGGACCCACTGACAAGCATAGCTCTCACTTACACTTCTCCTCCTATTAACACATTGGCATAGAAAAAAGTATCATATGGGGAAAGTCTCTGCGTGTTCTGCATTATGATACTCTTCTCAGTCTCCATTTCGTCTCAAACACTTTTATATACAGACTCCAAATCAACAGCTCTCACTGATGGGGACAAAAGGCCTAACACTCTCCCCTTCTACATGCAAGCCTACTAGTTTTCCGGGAGCTGAGCAGTGATTACTTTAGGAACTCCACCAGCTGTGCTCAGAGCTGCGGCCTTGGGGCACTGAGAGCGTGCATGGCCAGCTACATGACAAAAAAAGCAGAGGTGATTGGCCCTGCAGTGAAAGTAAGTATCGTGTCCAGCATCCCCACACACTTCACATGGCCCATTAGACCTCAATTTGCTCCTATTCCCTTTTTGGAACTGACCGTTAGACTGCTATGGCCTCTGCTCCAGCACACGCTCCAGCATTGCAAGGTTATGTTCCATCGGCTCAGCTGAGCCATGAGTAGCCTGGGCTGGGGAAGGCAACGCATTAGGTGATTCCATGTGGAGCCTCACAGCAGGCATGGTGAGTGGTCACATGGGCCCTTCCCATGACAGCACCAACTTCCTGCTTCATTGTTGCGATGGCTGAGGTCACCTTAGATAAGTGAGAGTACCTCCGCTCCCTCCTGTATTCATCCAACCTCTCATGAACATCTGCAGCGGTCCACTGCTGTATTGGCTTGCACTTAAAGATAAGCGACAGTTCGGCGTTAGGGCAATGTCTGATGAACATGACTGTGAGCTCACGAGATGGGTCTTCAACACTTTTTTCTGTCTCTTTAGACAATCTTCAGCAACCTCCATAGCCCTGTTTAGTCTGAGCCAATAGTCGAATGGTTGTTCATCAGTCAGAGGTAATGTGGCATAAAAGTCAGCGGGGGGGCATGCTTGAAAAATAAGTGTCACTAAAATGTTGTTTCAGTATGTCAAAGATGGGACTTTAGATAAATCAACAGAGGGATTGCTGTGTATGCCCACTTTAACAACAATGCGGGCCTTTCCCATAAGCCTGCCCAAAACCTCATCTGCTTGGTCCATCACAGATACGCCCCTCTTACGCATATAAACCATGACCATATCCTCCCACTCATACACTGTGCACTTTTCAGAGCCATCCCCCCTAAAGTACACCAGCTCCCTGATATCAAACATTGTCCCCAACATGTCCAACAATTGCCTTTGACTCCAAACAGGAGGCAATGTTCTCCACAATGGAATGACCAATCTGCTGTACAATGTCTTCTGTGAAATCCATGGAGACCTCCCCACTCCGTGTATTTGGCAAACCTCTTTCATTCACATCCTTGGGCGTTTCCATGAGGAAACTATCATCAAAACTCCCAAAACCCTCCAGTTTAGGAATCGGTGTAGAAGCAACTGGAATTTTGGCTGAACCCCTACCAACAGATAGTGACAGATTAAATGTCAGGAAACCCCTACCTCTCCCAACACCTTCCATCTTAATAATGGGAAATCAACATACTAAAACAAAAATAGCAGAATATGTTTAAAAAATTTAAGAAATGAATGTCAAAATGTAACCTATATCTAGTACACTGGTAAAACTCACCCTAGTTATATCATATGTACGTTAGAATTGCAAATAAACAAGTAACACAAAAGTTATATTGTTTGTCCGTGAAGAGAAAGTCCCAATCAATAAAGATAGTCTCAATCAGAGAAATCATAAATCTCAGTAAAGGATAAAAAACGTAGTTGCGTCCTCTGTGGCAAAATGTGATATTGCCATAAACTGCAACAGCAACGTCTTATCTGATTCTCGAACGGCAACCAGAGCGAAGTTCTGAGATGGAAATCCAGCGAAGGATGATCCGATCTAGAAGAACCGTCACTGCACCACTGTAACAGTATTCTTATTGCGTTGTGTATAATCAATCATCGACACAAACTCCAACTTGTAGCACCAGTCATGGGAGATTTATTCTGATAAACAGCACAAAATTGCACGTCATGCAATGCACGGCTCACCATCCACCTTTGCACTCGCGCAGTGTACAAAATATACGACCTCCCCCTCCAAAAGACACAGTAAGTTGCTAGCTGGCTTTAGCTGGAATTCTCTACAACAAGATGCACAAAAACACTGCATGTTGTGGGATGTTCTAATAACATTGTCAAACAAATATATATAAATTGTACATTCAAATCATCATTTGTAAGTATAAAAATCACTTTTGACGTACAGTGCTTTGCAACCAACAACTTACCGCTGGTTTGGTGTTTTTTCACTGGGACGATTCTAACTGAAACATCAACCCATTTAAAGCAAGCCACGCAAACCAGCCAATAAGATGCCATGTTGAGTATGTGAAGGCAAGACAAAACTAAAACCAAAAACCCATTGGCTTAACAATAAAGTGGCAAGGGTATTCACCAATATAGCCCTGTTACACAGGCAATGCTGCATGGGTATCCAGGCAACCTCTCCTTCATTCCATCCTAAAGACACACCCTCCACCCTCTCCAGCCAGGCGAGAATCGTTTTCCAGGCTCAGCATTTACACGGACCAACGCCCCTTGAATTCTCATCCCACACACACAAGCAACGGGAGTCTTTGCCCCAGGCTTGCCACCCCACTTCCCTTTAATGAGGCTCTTCATGGGCTGTGGTTACAGAGAATACCCTGCATTTCACTGACAACAGCAGAGCACAGGGTTCCCAGGAAAAAGACAAAACATCTCTCTCTCTCTCTCTCTCTCTCTCTCTCTCTCTCTCTCTCTCTCTCTCTCTCAGCTGAAACTCACATGCTGCACGACATCCTCCCAAGACAACACAGAGAGCTCCACAGACAGCTACAGTATCAGTCCTCCCACAACTGCTGACAATTACACAACTAATTTCAGCAACTGTGACGTGTTCAAACCACAAAAATAACTTCAGAATGGATTTCACAGAACTCACTGGGAAAATGTACAGAAAAGCTTCTGCTTACACAACCAGGTATGGCTGCATCCCGGTGGTATCCATGTGATGATAAAGTCATATCTTGTAATTCCTTTCTGAGACCATGCCAGCAGTAGTACTGTAATGTGTTGTACCGGTGCGTGCCAAGCCTATGAGGGTCAGAAGGCCTTTTCCGAAAATGCATCGTCAGGTTTGATAAATGACTTGACATTCTTTAGCAGGCAGCCGCAATCTGAATGTTTAGCAGAGAGCGGTGCTCTGATGAATGTGGGCAACTAGTTAATGAACAGATCCTCCTCCTACAGCAGGAAAAGGCCAAGGCATCCCACACCAGCCTCACACAGGATATTGATCTCTAGGCAGACAGCTACTGTCACAACTTCTAGTAGCATCTAACATTGACAAGACCCCAAATGACAGGAATGGCAGATAATCTGAAGGTCTGGAGAAAACGATTACATTGTCAGTCATATTATAGCAAGTTCAGGCAGAGCTGTGTAATGGGAATTTTAATATTTGTGCTTATAACTCATTTCTGTGTTCTATTAACCAATTTCTGTGTTCATGCAAGTGGTTGACTGAACAAATCCGCCACTTATCAGTAGCTGCAATTTGGAAGTACACCCAGACGTTGTTTTAAGAACGAACAAACGAGATTTCCATTTCCAGGTCTCAGCTTAGAGAGGAGAAGCCTCGTGAGGTGTTGGTAGGTCACATGAATGAAACAAAATGGTAATGATTAATTAATGATGCTAAATCATGCAAATATAACTTGTCTGTGTATAGCCGTACATAAGACAACTACTGGGACTGCCCCGGAAGAGCTTCTGACAGACATGTGTTCTATGGTGCATTGAGTTGGATGGAAACTCTCCAGCGCTGACAATAAACAATGATTCATTTCAGATTGACTTTGAATGTCCATGTGTAAGAATTTGTCCACAACAGATGTTTGTAGCATAGAACATTGCTTGAGAGCAAGAGAAGTAACCAAAGCCATAGCATCAATAGACCTGTGTTACAAATGCTTTATAATGGAAAATATTTTTTCATCACGCAAAAAAGACCTTCCTTTGTGCCACCAAATAACAGAATCTTGTCACCATGTGAGCTTGAGTGAATCTAAAAACTGAGAAGAAAATTCTGACATTGAGAAGATGGATGTGGGTTCCCAAGACCTTTAATGTGTTTATGGTGGCCAGTGTGGCCAAGTTCTTTTCAGATCATTGTCCCACAACAACAAAAGCAGGTTTTCATTGAATTTGGCAACACTGCTGTTCTATGGTGTGCTAGTAAGAGGGCAAAGCATATGTTCCTGTTAAATACAGTGCCTTGAGAAAGTATTCATATCCCTTGACTTACTCCACATGTTCTTGTAAAAGCATAAATTCAAAAAGGATTAAATTGCACTTTTTTTCACACCCATCTACACACAATACCCCCATAATGACAAAGTAAAAACATGTTTTTATATATACAGTTGAAGTTGGAAGTTTACATACACTTAGGCTGGAGTCATTAAAACTTGTTTTTCAACCACTCCACAAATGTCTTGTTGACAAACTGTAGTTTTGGCAAGTCGGTAAGGACATCTACTTTGTGCATGACACAAGTAATTTTTCCAACAATTGTTTACAGATTATTTCACTTAAAATTCACTGTATAACAATTCCAGTGGGTCAGAAGCTTACATACACTAAGTTGACTGTGCCTTTAAACAGCTTGAAAAATTCCAGAAAATGATGTCATGGCTTTAGAAGCTTCTGATAGGCTAATTGACATAATTTAGGTCAATTGGAGTTGTACCTGTGGATGTATTTCAAGGCCTACCTTCAAACTCAGTAAGTGCATATAGAAAAGATAGCTTACCCCTTCAGTACTGTACTAAGTTTGTCTTTTTGAAAATGTACTTACAATATGAAGGATGTTATTTCTTACATTAGTACCCCAGGTCACCCCAGGTCAACTTAGGTTTCATTACATACAGTCGAGAAGAACTACTGAATATAAGATCAGCGTCAACTCACCATCAGTACGACCAAGAATATGACTTTCGCGAAGCGGATCCTGTTTTCTGCCTTTCAACCAGGACAACGGAATGGATCCCAGCCGGCGACCCAAAAAAACGACTCCGTAAAAGAGGGAAACGAAGCGGTCTTCTGGTCAGACTCCGGAGACGGGCACATCGTGCACCACTCCCTAGCATTCTTCTCGCCAATGTCCAGTCTCTTGACAACAAGGTTGATGAAATCCGAGCAAGGGTAGCATTCCAGAGGGACATTAGAGACTGTAACGTTCTTTGCTTCACGGAAACATGGCTCACTGGAGAGACGCTATCGGAGTCGGTGCAGCCAGCGGGTTTCTCCACGCATCGCACCGACAGAAACAAACATCTTTCTGGTAAGAAGAGGGGCGGGGGCATATGCCTTATGGCTAACGAGACGTGGTGTGATCACAGAAACATACAGGAACTCAAATCCTTCTGTTCACCTGATTTAGAATTACTCACAATCAAATGTCGACCGCATTATCTACCAAGAGAATTCTCTTAGATTATAATCACAGCCGTATATATTCCCCCCCAAGCAGACACATCGAGTGCTCTGAACAAACTTTATTTGACTCTTTGCAAACTGGAATCCATACATCCTGAGGCTGCATTCATTGTAGCTGGGGATTTTAACAAGGCTAATCTGAAAACAAGACTCCCTAAATTGTATCAGCATATCGATTGCGCAACCAGGGCTGGCAAAACCTTGGATCATTGTTATTCTAACTTCCGCGACGCATATAAGGCCCTGCCCCGCCCTGCTTTCGGAAAAGCTGACCATGACTCCATTTTGCCTGATCCCTGCCTACAGACAGAAACTAAAACAAGAAGCTCCCACGCTGAGGTCTGTCCAACGCTGGTCCGACCAAGCTGATTCCACACTCCAAGACTGCTTCCATCACGTGGACTGGGATATGTTTCGTATTGCGTCAGACAACAACATTGACGAATACGCTGATTCGGTGTGCGAGTTCATTAGAACGTGCGTTGAAGATGTCGTTCCCATTGCAACGATTAAAACATTCCCAAACCAGAAACCGTGGATTGATGGCAGCTTTTGCGTGAAACTGAAAGCGCGAACCACTGCTTTTAATCAGGGCAAGGTGACTGGTAACATGACCGAATACAAACAGGGCAGCTATTCCCTCCGCAAGGATATCAAACAAGCTAAGCGTCAGTATAGAGACAAAGTAGAATCTCAATTCAACCGCTCAGACACAAGAGGTATGTGGCAGGGTCTACAGTCAATCATGGACTACAAAAAGAAAACCAGCCCAGTCACGGACCAGGATGTCTTGCTCCCAGGCAGACTAAATAATTTTTTTGCCAGCTTTGAGGACAATACAGTGCCACTGACACGGCCTGCAACGAAAACATGCGGACTCTCCTTCACTGCAGCCGAGGTGAGTAAAACATTCAAACGTGTTAACTCTCGCAAGGCTGCAGGCCCAGACGGCATCCCCAGCCGCGCCCTCAGAGCATGCGCAGACCAGCTGGCTGGTGTGTTTACGGACATATTCAATCAATCCCTATACCAGTCTGCTGTTCCCACATGCTTCAAGAGGGCCACCATTGTTCCTGTTCCCAAGAAAGCTAAGGTAACTGAGCTAAACGACTACCGCCCCGTAGCACTCACTTCCGTCATCATGAAGTGCTTTGAGAGACTAGTCAAGGACCATATCACCTCCACCCTACCTGACACCCTAGACCCACTCCAATTTGCTTACCGCCCAAATAGGTCCACAGATGATGCAATCTCAACCACACTGCACACTGCCCTAACCCATCTGGACAAGAGGAATACCTATGTGAGAATGCTGTTCATCAACTACTGCTCGGCATTTAACACCATAGTACCCTCCAAGCTCGTCATCAAACTCGAGACCCTGGGTCTCGACCCCGACCTGTGCAACTGGGTACTGGACTTCCTGACAGGCCGCCCCCAGGTGGTGAGGGTAGGCAACAACATCTCCACCCCGCTGATCCTCAACACTGGGGCCCCACAAGGGTGCGTTTTGAGCCCTCTCCTGTACTCCCTGTTCACCCACGACTGCGTGGCCACGCACGCCTCCAACTCAATCATCAAGTTTGCGGACGACACAACAGTGGTAGGCTTGATTACCAACAACGACGAGACGGCCTACAGGGAGGAGGTGAGGGCCCTCGGAGTGTGGTGTCAGGAAAATAACGTCACACTCAACGTCAACAAAACTAAGGAGATGATTGTGGACTTCAGGAAACAGCAGAGGGAACACCCCCTATCCATATCGATGGAACAGTAGTGGAGAGGGTAGTAAGTTTTAAGTTCCTCGGCATACACATCACAGACAAACTGAATTGGTCCACTCACACAGACAGCATCGTGGAGAAGGCGCAGCAGCGCCTCTTCAACCTCAGGAGGCTGAAGAAATTCGGCTTGTCACCAAAAGCACTCACAAACTTCTACAGATGCACAATCGAGAGCATCCTGGCGGGCTGTATCACCGCCTGGTACGGCAACTGCTCCGCCCACAACCGTAAGGCTCTCCAGAGGGTAGTGAGGTCTGCACAGCGCATCACCGGGGGCAAACTACCTGCCCTCCAGGACACCTACACCACCCGATGTTACAGGAAGGCCATAAAGATCATCAAGGACAACAACCACCCGAGCCACTGCCTGTTCACCCCGCTATCATCCAGAAGGCGAGGTCAGTACAGGTGCATCAAAGCTGGGACCGAGAGACTGAAAAACAGCTTCTATCTCAAGGCCATCAGACTGTTAAACAGAAACCACTAACATTGAGTGGCTGCTGCCAACACACTGACTCACCTCCAGCCACTTTAATAATGGGAATTGATGGGAAATGATGTAAAATATATCACTAGCCACTTTAAACAATGCTACCTAATATAATGTTTACATACCCTACATTATTCATCTCATATGTATACGTATATACTGTACTCTAAATCATCTACTGCATCTTTATGTAATACATGTATCACTAGCCACTTTAACTATGCCACTTTGTTTACATACTCATCTCATATGTATATACTATACTCGATACCATCTACTGTATCTTGCCTATGCTGCTCTGTACCATCACTCATTCATATATCTTTATGTACATATTCTTTATCCCCTTACACTTGTGTATAAGACAGTAGTTTTGGAATTGTTAGTTAGATTACTTGTTGGTTATTACTGCATTGTCAGAACTAGAAGCACAAGCATTTCGCTACACTCGCATTAACTTCTGCTAACCATGTGTATGTGACAAAAATAAAATTTGATTTGATTTTGATTTGATTTGAATGTCTAATAGTTTTCAAATTGGGATGTTGTCAGCAGAAATAAAGAGATCCCATCTAAAAATGTCTACCACATCTGTGGATTGAAAATACCCAAAGGACTGCTAATAGCCACAAGAAAATAGAAGTGCATTACAAACCAACAAAAGTGACAGCATTTCAGACATCTTTTAATGGAGCAAAAGAGAAACTGTCATTATTCTGGAAATGATGATGTACTACAATTATAATTATATAATTAGAAAATTCACAAGCTCCCGTCGATTACCTGAAGGAAACTCAGTGTGCTGTGATGGAGATATCTTGACTTGACACTTTTAACAATGCAGAAGAAAATAGTCCACTCAGTCAAGCGACACAGAAATGTACATTTCCAATGCTGTGCATATAAGGAAAAAAGTTTCAAAATAGATTCATCAAAGTGAATAGTGTTTAGGAATCACAGTGTTATTATCTAGTTATTTACAGCCATTTACATGTTGTTCAATTCATCTCTGCAAATCAGTTGGACTGCACACGGCTGAATAACATTAATGTCTATCATTTCACATGTTTATGAACAATTCACTAATACTCGTCAGTCATCCATTTTCCTCCATGTATTACAGATGAACAGATAACAGCAGACAACCTTATCTGGGGGCTTCAGTTTCTTCTACCATTTGGAAAATTCAGCTTACTGCCTACTACGAGAGGAGAGGACTGTGTTCATCATGCTGTCTTACACAGGCCAGGTTTGGCAGGTGCGAGGGCATTAAATCAACAAGCGTAGCTAAGGCCAAGATTTAAGAGCCTTAATTCAAATGATATAGTGGTAATAGAAAGGTGCAGGAGCCAGAGCCATGGGATGAATGACAATAGCCATTTGAATCACTGAAATAAACAGGAATTATCAGACCATTTGGTGGAATCAGTAGCTAACAATGATAACAGCCCATAATACATGCCTGTCTTAGCACGGCTCATTTCAGTGTGTCAGAGAGCCCTAATGCTGCTGATAGATTTCACAGTTCTACACATCACTGGTCAGTGAAAATGGCTCTAAGGTGTCATAACAGGGTGTGGCAGCCTGGTCACTCTCTTGCCACCCCCATATTCAGAGAAGTCCCTGGCTACACTCTGGCCTGTTTATCAATGCAGGGATGTGGTTCCTATGGCAACAGTGCCAAGTTTGGATCAGCCGGGGAGGTAACGCTAGAGCTGGTGTGGCCAAGCCGAGAGCTGTGCGGTGATATACAACCACGTAATACTAATGCTGTAGCTTAGTCAGCGACCCGAGACCGCAGAGCAGGAGTCAACTGGGCAACAAGTCGCAACAGAAAAGGTGCTGTGTTGAGAATACTTCTCGGCTGTAGGATAGGATACAGACGACAGCATTAAAGCACTGATAGTGTGGTTCAAGCTTGTGTTTCACAAGATTTAGGTGACAACTCAGCAGACTTTAACCATGACAGTCTCATTAATGAGAAATTGAAATGTATTTTCAGGACATGGTGGACTAGTGAATCTACTGAGGCTTGGGTTATCGGTAGCCTGGCTACGGTGGTAGTACATCCTGAGTAATGCCAGTGTCAGTAATGGCCTTCTGCCTGATAGGCTGGTGAGGGGAAAACACTGCTGGTGCTGAGTTTTTACAAGTGCTGTCTGAGAGGACCATAAATCAGATTGTCCAGAGCTGCCTGGCTGCCTCCTGTCAACGCCAGATCTGAGGTATCAGGGAGCAGAGTGGAACAGCCAGGCTGGATGTGAGAGAGAGCTCTGCAACAACAGTAAACAACTGTCCAAAAACAACCAAAATGTGTCCAGGTGTCTGGACACTGACAATTCCTAGGCAACAGACAAATGGATGTGGCCCAAGGTAAAAATGGTTTCTTCTGAGTGAGCAGCACAGCATAAAGCATACTAGAGTTGTGTTTCTGGAGTTGTGTTCATTTCCTGGAGTGCTGTGAAAGACTGACTGGTTTGGAGGAGCAGGATACAGCTGGTTGATGTGCATCTCTAAGGGGGAGCTTTGTGCATTCTTTGGCTGCATTCCTCTAATAGCCCCCTCAACTTCACTATGGACCTCTCCAGGACTTCACTTGACTAATGGCACAGGAGAGAATTGCCTCTGTGATGCTCAGGGCATTCAGAAATAGTTTGTAGTAATTGAAGTCTGTGGCTTCAAAGCTGCTCTCCAAGACAAGGGCCTTATAGGTAAACTTGCTTTTCATTGTGCAAACCCGTTTGATATATTTTGATATATATTGATATAAAACAAACCCGACTCTAGAGACATTAAGAGGCTGTGGAGAACGAAAGGATATCCCCTGGTCAGGATGTCACGGGTAGATGGTGCATGAGTTCCCTCATGACTACTGTGGAACAGAAGGTAGAGGACCATACCAAACAATCACAGCGAGGCCCCTGGCCACAGTGGTGCTGAATGATGAATGTTGCTGTCATAGAAAGTGTCCAGATAATCATCTTCAGCTCAGGGGGTTAAATGGCATACAGAAAGCATGGCCACAACACAGGTAATAAGATTCACATTGCTTGGAGAAGACATGGCCAACTCATCTATTTCGCCCTCTGGGTCTGGTATTGTTTCCAAGCAGAACAGTAGGATCATAAACAAGGATGACTATTAGGGCTGAGCTTTAGTGTGAGCGATGCTGTAAAATGTTACAACACTGAAGCTTCCTTCAAACCTCTCCCTTTCAAAACACTATCCTCCACTATCCCTTGCTTTCTCATTAACCACTAATTTCTCTCTCTCTCTGCCCTTACAGTCTCTCGCCCTCTTCTGCGGTACCAGCTGCAGTCTCCTCATGATTAGCAGAGTAGTTTTGCTCCGGGCAGTGACTAGTCTGCAGACGTATCAGTCAGGAGATACAGACCGCGTAGTTAGTATGTTATTACATCTTATGACTGCCCGGTATGGCAACTGCTCGGCCTCCGGCTGCAAGGCATTATAGAGGGTAGTACGTACGGCCCAGTACATCACTGGGGCCAAGCTTCCTGCCATCCAGGACCCCCCCCCCCCCACACACACACACACCACTGCCACTCTCTGTTGTCATCTATGCATAGTCACTTTAAGTAACTCTACCTACATGTACACACAACCTCAACTAACTGGTGCCACCGCACATTGACTCTGTACCGGCACCCCCCTTTTTACTGCTGCTCTTTAAACACTTGTTATTTTTATCTCTTATTCTTATCCGTATTTTTTGAAACTGCACTGTTAGTTAGGGGCTCTTAAGTAAGCATTTCACTGTAAGGTCTACTACACCTGTTGTATTCGGCGCATGTGACCAATAAAATTTGATTTGAGTATGGAGCAGCAGGTACCAATCCCCCTGACTTTCTAAATAACACTTTTCCATGCTGTGAAGGCATAAGGCAAAACACACCTTCACATCCAAAACATAACTCTCTGTGTGGTGGAGGCTTCCAGATAGAGAACATGTGTTCTGAAGAGCCCTCTTGGGGGAGAAGTGAACAGCAGGGATTAATAAGAGCCATGTCCAGGTACAGTACATACAGTCCTCAGAGTAAAATGATTGTAGGTTTAGTCAACACTCTGAAAGCCTGTAAGTCAAAAATCCACAAAATGCTTCTAATGAACAGATCTAAGATAGGGGAGCCTTCTAGAAAAGTCAATTTACCAACTCAAAATGATTTACTAATTAAAAATCTTGATTGGCAAAAAATAACTTATTACAGTATGCATATCAGTGTGATACAGCTGTAATTGGGGATTTCAATTCCTCAATCACTTTCTTTCCTATTCTGGTATGAGCATTTAAAGGTGCCACCCATCTTGGCATGACATTGCAGAACGCTGTGGATAGATCAACTTCTGAAACCATGACAACCATGCAGAATAGTGGGGAGTCAGTCTGTCACTTTCCCCCCACAATGCCTGATAGGATCAAAAGGAAAAACAAGAAACCAAGATCCCAGAAATGTTCCATATGCACAAAAAACGTATTTCTCTGAAATTGTTTACATCCCTGTTATTGAGCATTTCCCCTTGCCAAGATAATCCATCTACCTGACAGGTGTGGCATATCAAGAAGCTGATTAAACAGTATGATCATTACACAGGTGCACCTTGTGCCGGGGACAATAAAAGACCACTCTAAAATGTGCAGTTTTGTCACAACACAATGCCACAGATGTCTCACGCTTTGAGGGAGTACACAATTGGTATGCTGACTGCAGCAATGTCCACCAGAGCTGTTGCCAGATAATTTAATGTTAATTTCTCTACCATAAGCCACCTCCAACGTCGTTTAGAGCATTTGGCAGTACACCCAACTGGCCTCACAACTGCATGCCAGCCCAGGACTTCACATCCCGCTTCTTCACCTGTGGAATTGTCTGAGACCAGCCACCCGGACATCTGATGAAACTGAGGAGTATTAATAGCTGTAATAAAGCCCTTTTGTGGGGAAAAACCCAGTGGGTGGGCCGATGCCCTCCCAGGCCCACCCATGGCTGTGCCCCTGCCCAGTCATGTGAAATCTATAGATTAGGGCCTAATGTATTTATTTCAATTGACTGATTTCCTTTTATGAACTGTAACTCAGTAAAATGGTTGAAATTGTTGCATGTTGCGTTTTTTATTTTGTGTTATTGACTACGTTTGTTTATGTAACTCCGTGTTGTTGTTTTTGTCGCACTGCCTTGCTTTTTCTTGGCCAGGTTGAAGTTGTAAATGAGAAACTTGTTCTCAACTGGCCTACCTGGTTAAATAAAGATGAAATAAAATAAATCAAAATATTTTTGTTCAGTATAAAATAAATCTTGTCCTCTATTCATTGCTTGCTGTCTTCAAGCAAGTCAGAGGTGGCTGTTCAACAAAGGCTGTTTTCTGAACACAAGGGAGCCCATTTATTAAATGTCCTCTTGTTAACAGTACACTCGTAGACAAAAAGGTGCTATCTAAAATCAATAAGGGTTCTTCGGCTGTCTCCATAGGATAACCCTTTGAAGAACACTATTGTTCCAGGTAGAACCCTTTTGGTTCCAGGTAGAACCCTTTCCAATTTCGGGTTCTACATGGAACCCAAAAGAGTTCTACCTGGAAACAAAATGGGTTCTCCTATGGGTACAGCTGAAGAACCATTTTGGAACCCTTTTTTTCTAAGTGTACTGTATAGAATCATGTACCAAACCAAGACTGCTGAACACTCACTACATTTCTAATAAACCTCGTTTTCCCAGTTTCTATAGTTTTTTTAAAGGTCTTCATGAACATTCTCTGATTACAGGCAAAATTCACTTCTTAAAGAATGTTGGGAACATTGAGTAGAAGCCAAGATCAAAGAGGGAGTGAATAAGTATCTATGCCATCCTTCTGAGAGACAACCATGTGAGTCATCTGGTGGGCACAGGGTCAACGTTCAAATAAGTGGAGGGTTTTTCTAACAAGAAAAAATGGATAGAATCAAACATATAGTCACCTACTGTTCAAACAGGCTTTCCTCGCACTGCCCTCTCTGCTGGAAAGGCCAATTATTTTGCAACTTCAAAACCGGAATGAGGCAAGAACATGTTTGCAGGCAGCAATTTCAGCTACAAAATGAAGCAAAGAAAGGACGGCATTTATTTTTATTGTCTAGTGCACACAACCAAAACTTTACTTCCGCTTTTAACCCAACCCCTCTGAATCAGAGGTCGGCTCTGTCATTTGAACTGGCCATCTGACCAACACAATGTAATTCAATCAAATTGCATGACACACTGTATCTCCTTGACTGGTTCTACTCAAATAACATGTCAGCCTTACCAGAGAAACTATTCACATTTCCTGGAATGGATAAATGGGACTAAACACCTCCCTCTGCAACTGGATCCTGGATCCCCCAGCCACCCCAGACATAGACTGTTCTCTCTACTACCGCATGGCAAGTGGTACCGGCGTGCCAATTCTAGGACAAAAAGGCTTTGCAACAGTTTTTACCCCCAAGCCATAAGACTCCTGAACAGGTAATCAAATGGCTACCCGGACTATTTGCATCCCCCTCCCCCCAAACCCTCTTTTACGCTACTGCTACTTTCTGTTTATCATATATGCATAGTCACTTTAACCATATCTACATGTACATAATACCTCAATCAGCCTGACTAACTGGTGTCTGTATGTAGCCTCGCTACCGTTATTTTTCACTGTCTTTTTACTGTTGTTTTAATTTCTTTACTTACCTATTGTTCACCTAATACCTTTTTTGCACTATTGGTTAGAGCCTGTAAGTAAGCATTTCACTGTAAGGTCTACCTACACCTGTTGTATTCGGCGCACGTGACAAATAAACTTGTATTTGATTTGAAACGTACAGTAGTGTCTTAGACATTGGATAGGCAGGACAGAAATAATGAAATGTGTCTATTCATTTTTCCCCTTGAGACAGATTTAGGTGAATATCTGTATGTATACTGTATATCTGTATGTATACTGTATATCTGTATGTATACTGTATATATGTATGTACAGTGGGGCAAAAAAGTATTTAGTCAGCCACCAATTGTGCAAGTTCTCCCACTTAAAAAGATGAGAGAGGCCTGTAATTTTCATCATAGGTACACTTCAACTATGACAGACAAAATGAGGGAAAAAAATCCAGAAAATCACATTGTAGGATTTTTAATGAATTTATTTGCAAATTATGGTGGAAAATAAGTATTTAGTCACCTACAAACAAGCAAGATTTCTGGCTCTCACAGACCTGTATCTTCTTCTTTAAGAGGCTCCTCTGTCCTCCACTCGTTACCTGTATTAATGGCACCTGTTTGAACTTGTTATCAGTATAAAAGACACCTGTCCACAACCTCAAACAGTCACACTCCAAACTCCACTATGGCCAAGACCAAAGAGCTGTCAAAGGACACCAGAAACAAAATTATAAACCTGCACCAGGCTGGGAAGACTGAATCTGCAATAGGTAAGCAGCTTGGTTTGAAGAAATCAACTGTGTGAGCAATTATTTGGAAATGGAAGACATACAAGACCACTGATAATCTCCCTCGATCTGGGGCTCCACGCAAGATCTCACCCCGTGGGGTCAAAATGATCACAAGAATGGTGAGCAAAAATCACAGAACCACACAGGTGGACCTAGTGAATGACCTGCAGAGAGCTGGGACCAAAGTAACAAAGCCTACCATCAGTAACACACTACGCTGCCAGGGACTCAAATCCTGCAGTGCCAGACGTGTCCCCCTGCTTAAGCCAGTACATGTCCAGGCCCGTCTGAAGTTTGCTAGAGAGCATTTGGATGATCCAGAAGAAGATTGGGAGAATGTCATGTGGTCAGATGAAACCAAAATAGAACTTTTTGGTAAAAACTCAACTCGTCGTGTTTGTAGGACAAAGAATGCTGAGTTGCATCCAAAGAACACCATACCTACTGTGAAGCATGGGGGTGAAAACATCATGCTTAGGGGCTGTTTTTCTGCAAAGGGACCAGGACGACTGATCCGTGTAAAGGAAAGAATGAATGGGGCCATGTATCGTGAGATTTTGAGTGAAAACCTCCTTCCATCAGCAAGGGCATTGAAGATGAAACGTGGCTGGGTCTTTCAGCATGACAATGATCCCAAACACACCGCCCAGGCAACGAAGGAGTGGCTTCGTAACTAGCATTTCAAGGTCCTGGAGTGGCCTAGCCAGTCTCCAGATCTCAACCCCATAGAAAATCTTTGGAGGGAGTTGAAAGTCCGTGTTGCCCAGCAACAGCCCCAAAATACCAAAATACCAGCAACAGTGTGTGAAAACCTTGTGAAGACTTACAGAAAACGTTTGACCTCTGTCATTGCCAACAAAGGGTATATAACAAAGTATTGAGATAAACTTTTGTTATTGACCAAATACTTATTTTCCACCATAATGTGCAAATAAATTCATAAAAAATCCTACAATGTAATTTTCTGGATTTTTTTCCTTCTCATTTTGTCTGTCATAGTTGAAGTGTAACTTTGATGAAAATTACAGGCCTCTCTCATCTTTTTAAGATGAGAAGTTGCACAATTGGTGGCTGACTAAATACTTTTTTGCCCCACTGTATACTGTATATGTATATATATGTATGTATACTGTATATGTGTATGTATACTGTATATCCGTATAAAGAAATATAGCTGAGTGGAGGTAAACACCAGTAATATGAATGGAGAGGAAAAGCTTTTCACTGTTCTATAAGCAGGGGATCTTGTGAATAATTAAACCACCAATCATCTACCTCATAGCAGCAGGAGTGTTGTGTCAATAAATGACTCTATGACCCTCCGTGCTGAGCTGCCTGCTAACCACTAGCAGTTCCACTATCAAGTTCACAGAAATAGCAGAAAGTGTGAAACACCCAAATGTCACATTTGTGTTTCTTTACAAACAGAGTTGGTGACTGTGTAGAAACAGAAAGAGGAAAACAGACACACAGAGAGATGCACTGGCAGAGATGGAGGAGAGATTGATGTATGGAATTCATGTGGGCGTGAATGTGAACATCGCATAACTGCAGCCATCAAAAACCAGCAACCGGTCTTAACGGCCCACCTGCCATCTGCAGGCCAAACCAACGTCCACTAACAACAGTGACAATCAACAGATGACACTCCATCCAAGATGTTTCCATAACAACTTCTCTAAAACTTCCCTACCCATCTGTGTTTCCTTAGTGACCGTGTGGATCATTCCCAGATTGTAGGCCTGCCAGTCAAAGACATCATGCCAGATGTGTTCTGGGAAATGTCCCTGCCCCCCAGCTGTCCCCTTACCTCCTCCAGTGCCCACAGGGAGTCCACCACAGGTTTGATCTTCTTCTGGTTGTAGAGAGAGAAGAGTTTCTCCACCACCGTTTTCACCTGCCCACACCTGCCCTGCTTGAACAGGAGGTTGAGCAGCGAGAATCCAGCAATGACCTTGTTCTCTTCATAGAGTTTAATAGGGTTCACCTTCTCAACCTGCCACCACTGGGGAGTCAAACCAGAGACACACACATCACTTACCCCAATAACTAATTTGTGTTTCATTGTAAGTAATGAATGTTCGATAAATATTAAACAGACTGTTCCATTCTGTAAACTCAGTGACAGACTCAGCATTTCTAACTCACAGATTTTGCAAGGCTGAAGAAACTCTTTGTTTCCCCAGTAACCATGTTTGATGAGCCTGAAAACACAAAAACAAAGGCACAAGCTTATAGAGAGAGACAGGGTGGTGGTGTTAACTGTTGGGCTGAAGTGATGGGTGAACCATTCAGCGACGTGAGGTGAAGAGGGGTTATTGTGGGGGAGGAGTGGTTGCCTCCTTTAGATCTGGCACAGCTAATGAACTCTGTTCACCGTCATACCATTAATTGATTCATGCCACATTAATGTTACAACTCCACGACTGTCATACTGACAGAATCACTAATTCTACATTATCTGAAACCCAAGAAAACTCTTGTAATTAAACAATTCAGATGTGGATAAAAGCCAGGGGCAGTAAAATATATTCAGGTGTCATTTTTAATCCATTTGAATTAACCTACATTTCGCACTGAATCACAACGCACGCCTGGTTTTCAATGAGGTTTAAGCGGTCGCTTAAATTCTGTCCAGATTGAGGGATATTACCTCAAAATAAAAGGACCATCTGTATTCTAAGTGTCCTTAGACGAGGTGAAAGTCTGAAGAGCTTGAGCCTATATCTTACAAGAAACTTTACAAATATTTGTGGTCTAAGCTATGTCATAGGAAACAGTGCCTTCGGAAAGTATTCACACCAGTTGACTTTTTCCACATTTTGTTGTGTTACAGCCTGAATTTAAAATGGATTAAATGACAATTTTTTTTGTCACTGGCCTAAACACAATAAAGTACCCCATAATGTCAAAGTAAAATGTAATTTAAAAAAAAATGTATTTCGTAATGACAAGCTGAAATGTTATGGATATGCTTGTAATCGTTAAGGACTGAGGAGTTTTTCAGAATACAAAAGAAACAGAAGGGAGCTAAGCACAGGCAAATCCTACAGGAAAACCTGGTTCAACCAGACACTGGTGGATGAATTCACCTTTCAGCAGGACAATAATCTAAAACACAAGGCCAAATCTACACTGAAGTTGTTTACCAAGAAGACAGTGTATATTTCTGAATGGCCAAGTTACCGTTTTGACTTAAATCTGCTTGAAAATCTATGGGAAGACTTGAAAATAGTTGTCTTGTAATGATCAACAACCAATTTTTTTTAAAGAATAATGGGTACATATTGTACAATCCAGGTTTGCAAAGCTCTTAACAGACTTACCCAGAAAGACTCACAGTTGTAATCGCTGCCAAATGTGATTCTAACATGTATTGACTCAGGAGTGTGAATACTTATGTAAATTAGATATTTCCGTGTTTCATTTTTAATAAATTTGCTAACATTTCTAAAAAAAAACGTTTACTTTGTCATTGTGGGGTATTATGTGAGAAAAAATATATATTTAATCCATTTTGAATTCAGACTGTAAAACAATAAGATATGTAATGAGTCAAGGGGTATGAATACTTCTTGAAGGCACTGTATATGTATAGCACAAGTACAATGGTGCCTAACCTATATACAATACCTGTCAGTAAGTTTGAAATGTCCTAAATTAAATGTCACTCAAGATACTTCATCATTCACAGGCTAACACCACATCATATCTCAAGAGTCTTATGTGCGACACTGGTGGCACAATGTAGCGAATTTATGAGTAGCATCCTGATAGGACACCAACCGTAGAGGATGTAGGTTCCCAGAGGCCTCAGCAGACCGAGGCCTTTACCAGTGTTCTCCCCAGACAGACAGTCCAGGACGATGTCCACTCCCTCTGGAGAGATCCTACCAAATACAGGAAATTAAATTAACAAGAATCAACATGTTCCTCATTTACAGACAGCCTCAACTGCAGGCTTCATTAGAAGCCTATCAATCTATTAGTCATTCAATGTTTAGCTCAGATTTCAATAGTTACATTTATATATTTTTAGCAAATCCTAAACAATACAGTTTATTGACATTTCGATCAGCCTTTTGTTCAATCAAATTCCACTTGATTTCAAGTGATACAGTATTAAAAGATCTATAAGCATTGGACAGGTTAAACATTGGTGTAATTTTTCATGGCATGACTCACTTAAGAGCACCAATGTGAAAGAAAGAATGCGAGCAATGTTCTGATCAAGGGGTCCTAATGCCTTCCTTTCAGCCTGGTGGCCTGCCCGCCTGCTTGGCTAAACTGCTCGGGGGTCTTATGATGCCCATCGCCTTGCATATTGTAAAAGGGGCGACTTAAGACCAATTTAATTTTGCTTTGCTCTTGATCCTGAAAGGAATGTGGGGCCACGGAGATGAAAGGGTTATTAATCTGCCTCTCCCTCTGATATGGCTGTATTTACTACCATTGTGATATGCAGGCAGACAGTATTCTCCCTCTGATATGGCTGTATTTACTACCATTGTGATAGGCAGGCAGACAGTATTCTCCCTCTGATATGGCTGTATTTACTACCATTGTGATAGGCAGGCAGACAGTATTCTCCCTCTGATATGGCTGTATTTACTACCATTGTGATATGCAGGCAGACAGTATTCTCCCTCTGATATGGCTGTATTTACTACCATTGTGATAGGCAGGCAGACAGTATTCTCCCTCTGATATGGCTGTATTTACTACCATTGTGATAGGCAGGCAGACATTATTCTCCCTCTGATATGGCTGTATTTACTACCATTGTGATAAGCAGGCAGACAGTATTCTCCCTCTGATATGGCTGTATTTACTACCATTGTGATATGTAGGCAGACAGTATTCTCCCTCTGATATGGCTGTATTTACTACCATTGTGATAGGCAGGCAGACAGTATTCTCCCTCTGTCAATAAGTACTGAGGGGGAACCAGGGATTAGGCTCCTTAAGAAAGGAACTCAAGAGGAAAGCTTGGTTGAATGTATGCATTTATAAAGCACTTCAGAATAAATTCAGAATGTGATTATCGGATGGACATGCTTTAAGCCTCCTGACTGCATGACTCACCTCCAAAACACTATTCCTATTAGACAGTAGACATGAAGTTGGCTTTGGCATAGAGGGTTCTTTTCTGATTGTCTCCTATTGAGGAGGCAGCATCCCTATGGATTGCACTGATTGCTAATCAAACATGATCATTAGTGATGGGTGACAAAATCCATAGTTACATATCGGGATATTATTTTTGACCATATATCATGTCGTTTTGACAATATCGCAATATTATTTTTGCGCTAGTTGTCTGTACCTGCAACAAAACTCCAGTTTGTTTCCTCCAGAGATTGTTCTCCATCTTCTTTTTAAATAGGGAGCCAATTTGTTTTCAGCACTTTTATTTCCATGTCTAATCAAAACTCGTTTTCTCATGGCTCTCACTTGTCCCTCTGCAACAGACATATGGTGAGTAATATGTTTGGAACAGACAAGACAACGACATGCAGTGTGATCTGAATGGGCATAGTATTTATGAGGCATCAGGGCGCTTTCCTGATTGGCCCAGCTGTTCCACGTCCCCAGCAGACAGCCTGTTGCAGGTTGCCTTCAGAGAGCCTTTGAGCACTCTGCCTCACACACTGCCGTTGCTCTCGGAGACGAGCTGTGTGTTGCCATGGGGACCGCAGCCACGCACGTCCAAATATGGCATCAACTAACATCTGCATCTCCCTGATCTCTACATGCTCTGTGTTCGATGTTATCACATTATCATTGTCAATTCATATGTACATATCAAATTGCACATTGTAAACCAAAAGAGATCCTTAGTAATTATGTGAAATTATATCTAAACATATTTTAATAAACCTGTAAGATCCAATGAAATTACACATTTGCTAACAAATTAGTCTTATTCATAAAAATTGTGCAGAACAATTACCTCTGCAGCTTTATGTTTAGAAGAAAGATTTTATCCCAAATATTTTTTATTGTAGAACAAAAAACAAACCTTACTTTTTAACTTCTTGTACATAATCAATGTTTCTGTCGAAGAGGTGGGTCACAGAGTCCTTGATGGCTTCATGTTTGAAAGATGAGGCCGTTCCAAACACAGTGACACTGGGTATAGTGGAGCACAGCTGAGCCACAGCTTGACCCTGAAAAACACCACACAATCCCAGTCAGACTCTCCAAGACACAATGACACAAGGCCAATCCAGACCATGACATTTCCACAGGTTATGCATCACAGCTTTACCAACCAGAAATCCATATTTGATATGAAAAATAATTATAATAATTATTCTCATCCTGTTCTAATCATTCAACACACTAGGTCAAGACAGTAAATGTTTTCTTGTCCATCTCCACTACAGTATGGTACTACATGCGTGAATTAAACAACAGAGTTATACCCTATTGTGTGCATCAGTCTGAAATCTGAGCAGTCGCTCTACTGTTGTTCATGAATTAGTCTGTAGGAGCATCTCTAGAGTATAGTTACATATCTAGTTATGTTTAATTATTAAAGCTGGGAATCACTAACCGTGCTTTCGCTAAAGGGAATGTGCTACATGAGCCTGATAATTCAATGTCTTTAAAAAAAAAAGTTTTACAAGTCTGAAGAGTCTGTGTGCATATATACTGTAAACAGCACAGCCCAGACACTCTCTATCTTCAACCACAGTCACATCTTTCCTAGATGTCATTTTCTCAGCCTCATCTCACCATCATCTTCAATCATGAATACAGCATTATGTAAAACAGCATCTGAGCTGTCTGATAATAGCCACAGGCTATTACCCTCAAGAGCCACCAGAGATGCACACCTTGGCGGTATCTATAGTAACATCACTGATATCATTTTCAGATGCTGTGTTTTTCTTTCCACCTCCTTTCGGGAGTTGACTTACCACACCCCCTCCTGCTGAATGGACCAATACTGACATCCCCTCTCGGAGATTGGCAACCTCAAACAGCATCATGTAGGCAGCCACGAAGTTCATGGAGAAGGCTGCTGCCTCAGGAAATGTCATATCATCAGGCATGTTATAGACGTAATCCAGCGGTGTGCAAACCACCTCTGCCCAGGCGTTGTAATTTACAAAAGCCATAACCCGGTCTCCTATCTGGCGAGAGGAAAGGGTAAGCTATAAAATATGATAAATGCACATTTTGTAGGTGACATGGTTACAGGTTTGTTTTAGAAATGCACCAAACCAGACATGCTACTCCGACCAATGAATTTCAAAATATCAACATTAACCATTTCAAACTGTAACACAAATCAATACTTTTGGGGGTAAAAATGCAAAGTGAGATCAATATAAACTCAGCAAAAAAAATAAACGTCCTCTCATTGTCAACTGTGTTTATTTTCAGCAAACTTAACATGTGTAAATATTTGTATGAACATAACAAGATTCAACAACTGAGACATAAACTGAACAAATTCCACAGACATGTGACTAACAGAAATGGAATAATGTGTCCCTGAACAAAGGGGGGGTCAAAATCAAAAGTAACAGTCAGTATCTGGTGTGGCCACCAGCTGCATTAAGTACTGCAGTGCATCTCCTCCTCATGGACTGCACCAGATTTGCCAGTTCTTGTTGTGAGATGTTACCCCACTCTTCCACCAAGGCACCTGCAAGTTCCCAGACATTTCTTGGGGGAATGGCCCTAGCCCTCACCCTCCGATCCAATAGGTCCCAGATGTGCTCAATGGGATTGAGATCAGGGCTCTTCGCTGGCCATGGCAGAACACTAACATTCCTGTCTTGCAGGAAATCACGCACAGAACGAGCAGTATGGCTGGTGGCATTGTCATGCTGGAGGGTCATGTCAGGATGAGCCTGCAGGAAGGGTACCACATGAGGGAGGAGGATGTCTTCCCTGTAACGCACAGCGTTGAGATTGTTTGCAACGACAACAAGCTCAGTCCAATGAGGCTGTGACACACCGCCCCAGACCATGACGGACTCTCCACCTCCAAATCGAGCCCACTCCAGAGTACAGGCCTCGGAGTAACGCTCATTCCTTCAACTATAAACGTGAATCCGACTATCAGCCCTGGTTAGACAAAACCACAACTCGTCAGTGAAGAGCATTTTTTGCCAGTCCTGTCTGGGCCAGCGATGGTGGGTTTGTGCCATAGGCGACATTGTTGCCGGTGATGTCTGGTGATGACCTGCCTTACAACAGGCCTACAAGCCCTCAGTCCAGCCTCTCTCAGCCTATTACGGACAGTCTGAGCACTGATGGAGGAATTGTGCATTCCTGGTGTAACTCGGGCAGTTGTTGTTGCCACCCTGTACCTGTCCCGCAGGTGTGATGTTTGGATGTACCGATCCTGTGCAGGTGTTGTTGCGCGTGGTCTGCCACTGCGAGGACGATCAGCTGTCCATCCTGTCTCCCTGTAGCACTGTCTTAGGCATCTCACAGTACGGACATAGCAATTATTGCAGTGACCCTTTCTTTTGGTGTTTATCAGAGTCAGTAGAAAGGCCTTTTTAGTGTCCTAAGTTTTCATAACTGTGACCTTAATTGCCTACCGTTTTGTAAGCTGTTATTGTCTTAACAGCCGTTCCATTGGTGCATGTTCATGATTTGTTTGTGGGAATGTCTGGGAAACAGTGTTTAAACCCTTTTCAATGAAGATCTGTGAAGTTATTTGGATTTTTACAAAATATCTTTAAAAGACAGGGTCCTGAAAAAGAGACATTTCTTTTTTTGCTGAGTTTAGTTGTGCTACTAATCCACAACATAATATCTGTGACATACTGTGATCTAGATTCACTGACCTCAAATCCCTTTGTGTTTTCTCCCATCGCCTCCACTATTCCAGAACACTCAAATCCAGGGACAAGTGGAGTTTTCGGAGGACTGTCAATATTACCTTGACGCACCATAAGATCCAGGAAGTTCAAGCCACTGCAACG
The DNA here is from genome assembly GCF_036934945.1 of Oncorhynchus masou masou. NCBI lineage: Eukaryota > Metazoa > Chordata > Actinopteri > Salmoniformes > Salmonidae > Oncorhynchus > Oncorhynchus masou. The sequence continues at coordinate 67,047,689 of NC_088212.1, forward strand.
GTAAATGTCTCATTGATATTAACCTCACAATCAAGCAAAGTTATTTATTTTTAACTTATGATATTGGAGAATGCACAATATTGCATGATGGACATTTTCACTATTTGATAAATGTTACTTAGACTTAAAATATGTTAATAAATAAATGCCTGAGCAGTCATAAGCACAACACAAGCTGTTTGATATCTACAAACCCATGCTTGAATTCCAGACTATTAAAAGGGGCTACAGTTCCAAGGCCATGGTGATTCACATGTACTGAACAATAAATAGCCAATCTGTGATAGAGCATATATGTAACAGGCTCTCCCTTTAATGGAAAAATTGCTTCTCACTTGTTGAAGGTATAGTTTGTGTATTTCAATATTATCAATAAAACAATATTGTTGGACTAAAGACAATTATCCAATCCCTCACCAAAATCTACTTACTAAATGCCAAGTAGGCAATCATAAGAGAATAGAGCACAAATGCCACAAGTGTAGGTCTTTGCATGAGCCAGTTGTAGTGAGAAAATCCATTTCAACTGGCTTGAGGTATTTACAGTAACTATTACCCGAATAAAAGCGCATTAAGATGATCAGTCAAAAACATGCCAAGCAAATAATTGTATCAAGCCAAATTTGTATTCATTCCAACATTGCAGGTGTTTTTGCTTTTCATTTGCATGCCTTCTCCACAGACAGTCCTTATTCATCATCTACTACAGACAGTGAAACATCAGACATGTGGCTTCATGAATGCAATGAGTCCTTTTATCGTGTCACTTTTACAAACTACTCAGGTCGAGTTTAACCTGCTTCAATTCAAGGTTTATTCATGGCTCGCCCATACTGAATCAGAATCTGCAACATGTTGCAATACACTTATGAATGTGGTAACTTCGCATCATTGATATTTTAAGATCATTAGGCAGGCATCAATGTAACAATTAATCAACCGTTTAATATGCAACGTTTACCATGCTTTGACGCGAATTTTCACTTCTCCCTCCTGTGGCTCAGGCATCGCCTTCTTGGTTACCCGGAGTTTGTTGAGACCCCCGAAACCGGACAGTATTACGGCTCGCATTTCTTTGGCATCTCCTGCAGATACTACAGTTTCTGTTTCTTTTGCTCCATTCTTCTCTATCATGTGCTCAGTTTCCTCTGTCATCTCCGTTCCTTCTTTAGCCATGTCGGTGGGCTTCATGGGGCTGGAAGGGGATGCTCGAGATTGTAACTGGTCCTTCCTTCCTCCTTCCAAGTTAAGAATGCGCAGTATGAGCCGATTCAGTTCTCTTTTGGAAGAGGGAGAGGCTATTCCGACGAAAGATGTTTATAAATCTTGGATTGCTGATGTTGTATATTGGCCAATGAGAGGATTTGAAGCCACCACTCGGCCATATTGGCACTCCTCAATTACATGTTTCAAGGACAACATTACATGTATTTAAGTAGTATTTTGTTGTAGTGGGGACAATAACATTATTAATCTAAAAAAAACATACTTTAAGTATTTAAAAATATATTTTTTATTCGTTTTTTTACGTTTAGCTCACATGATATAATTTCAAGTTTGCATTAAGTTGTCTGTAATATAATAAACGTGGCAAAAACGAATGTATACATGAATCCATGTATTTATGTAGCTTCCAAAATATTTGTTTTACACCGGTGGGGAAGTGCCAAGATGGTGGTACAGAGAGTTAAACTTAGCGCCCTCTTAAAGGCATCTAGTGTATATATATAAATCCTTAACATGGACACGCCTCGTGCCCAAATTGATCACGTATGTCGCGCAGTTGTAGAGTTGAGTGGAGACGAAAGGCTTTGGTTCAGTCAGTCGTCCTGATGAGCCGAGTTTATGCTGATTAGCTGGCAGCATGGAATTGGCACTAATTAAAACTTGTAAAAGAAAGTGATGTTTATTTCAATGGACGAGTGGGAAATAACTTATAGTATTGGTCACCATCTGGATGTCAGCTAACGTAACGACAAGGCCGTAGGAATGACCAGTACAACGGGTTTGTATTGAGGTGCTCCCCCACTAGGCAGTAGTTGCTTCACGGGCCAGTTGTATCACATGTCGCTAACGTGGTGAATTTGTTCCATCCCACGGGATTATATTTCGAGTAGAATAGCAGCCTACACGATAAAAAAACGTCAAATATTGGTAGCAACCATCTAGATGTCACCGTGATACAGTCTACTACCCAATGGGGAACATTTGTGCTGCAAAGCTGGCAACACGTCATTCAGTAAGAAGAGAAGTAGGTAGTTAGATAGCTGCCAGCCTGGCCTGATATTGCGACACTAAGGTACATTTATTGTAGTGATTTTCACTGAAAATGTGGTCTCCAACTACAGCATTAACGTCAACATTTTTGTAAACATTTATAAATAATACATTTTTAAAAATAACAATTATTTCTTTATACATATGATTCTGATAATGAAATTGTGTTATGTGGTTGTCAATGAGTAGGCTGATACCCCGTTTCATGGGTGCACAATCCATAGGTAAGGCTGTACAATGAATATACAGTACCAGTCACAAGTTTGGACACATCTACTCATTCAAGGGTTTTATTTTTACTATTTTCTACATTGTAGAATAATAGTGAAGACATCAAAACTATGTAATAACACATATGGAATCATGTAGTAACCAAAAAAGTGTTAAACAAATCAAAATATATTTTATATTTGAGATTCTTCAAAGTAGCCACCCTTTGCCTTGATGGCAGCTTTGCACACTCCTGGCATTTGGTTCCCACATATGCTGAGCACTCGTTGGCTGCTTTTCTTTCACTCTACGGTCCAACTCATTCCAAACCTTCTCAATTGGGTTGATGCAGCACCATCCCTCTCCTTCTTGGTCAAATAGTCCTTACACAGCCTGGAGGTGTGTTTTGGGTCATTGTCCTGTTGAAAAACAAATGACAGTCCCACTAATTGCAAACCAGATAGGATTGCGTATCGCTGCAGAATGCTGTGGAAGCCATGCTGGTTAAGTGTGCCTTGAATTCTAAATAAATCACTGACAGTTCACCAGCAAAGCACCATCACACCTCCTCCTCCATGCTTCACGGTGGGAACCACACATGCAGAGATTATCCGTTCACCTACTCTGCGTCTCACCAAGACACGGTGGTTGGAACCAAAAATCTCAAATTTGGACTCATCAGACCAAAGGACAGATTTCCATCGGTCTAATGTCCATTGCTCGTGTTTCTTGCCCCAAGCAAGTCTCTTCTTATTATTGGTGTCCTTTAGTAGTGGTTTCTTTGCAACAATTCAACGATGAAGGCCTGATTCACACAGTCTCCTCTGAACAGTTGATATTGAGATGTGTCTGTTACTGGAACTCTGTGAAGCATTTATTTGGGCTGCAATCTGAGGTGCAGTTAACTCTAATGAACTTAACCTCTGCAGCAGAAGTAACTCTGGGTCTTCATGTCCTGTGGTGGTCCTCATGAGAGCCAGTTTCATCATAGAGCTTGATGGCTTTTGTAACTGCACTTGAAGAAACGTTCAGTTCTTGAAATTTTCCAGATTGACAGACCTTCATGTCTTAAAGTAATGATGGACTGTCGTTTCTCTTTGCTTATTTGAGCTGTTCTTAACATAATATGGACTTGGTACCACCCATACCTTGTCACAACACAACTGATTGGCTCAAAAACATTAAGAAGTTAAGAAATCCCACAAATTAACTTTCAACAAGGCACACCTGTTAATTTAAATGCATTCCAGGTGACTACCCCATGAAGCTGGTTGAGAGAATGCCAAGAGTGTGCAAAGCTGTCATCAAGGCAAAGGGTGGCTAATTTGAAGAATCTCAAATATATAACATATTTTAATTTGTTTAACACTTTATTTGGTTACTACAACAATGTAGAAAATAAATAATAAAAGAAAAACCCTTGAATGAGTAGGTGTGTCCAGTCTTTTGACTGGTACTTTATGTATTTCCCCCAATGCAATTATGTAGTCTAATACATCCACAATGGGATCATTGTCTTATGTCAGATGGCATCACTCCTATGCAAAGTGCGTCTCAATCGATCAGTGCAGACAGACTTTACGCATTATCTGACGTAAGGCAACGCAGTTGGATTTCAACAGATTTTTCTGTTTATTGTCAAATTAATTCATTATTTATTTTCATTTTAAATTATGTAACAATATTCCAACTTTGTTTAGGATTATTCTGTCCAAATATGGCATGATTCCACTATGTTTATTTCTTTGCATCACTTTCAATGGGGGACTTTTATTTTGAAGATGAACTGCAAATTCTACTATTGTGCCTACAAATGAGCACGTGATCAGACAGGGTTATTCACAAATTTCTTCTTCCAGGCACGTAAATTCTAATATTTGTGAGTATCAAAACACGGACCTAACATTGATTGACTACAACAACACATACACTACATGACACTGTATATCAGTATATGGGGAAATTATTCATGTCCATTTCCTGGCAATAGTTTTCATGTCTATAATCCATTTATAACCTGTTTATGAATAAGCGAGCAAAAAATTTACATCTCAAGTAGGCTACCATGTAGTAAAATGTATTCTCACTTGAAGTACTAACCCACAAAAATATTGGGGAAATAGCTAGGGGGCCCCACCTAATGGTGAATTTCACAGTAGAAAAAAACTGCAGTATACATTTACCAAGTATGGGTATCATTGGGGCCACACAGTCGGAGTAGGCCCACACAGTGATTATTACAATCTAATGAGGTTGTTAGACACCTGCAAATGCTAAATTATACAGTAGTGTAGGCAAAATCCTGAAGTATCCCTTTAATAAAGACATAAGGGTCCTGTATTTTTGTCCTTTGAATCACATACTATTTATTGAAGTGCATCTACTTTGACAGCAACTGTTATTTCTACATTTATGGTTAACAAGGAGGAATGACAGAACATAAATACTAGAAACGGAATCGAAACTTGTCTCATGACTGTGTCTCATGACTTAAACAACTACTACACTAAACAAAAACACAAATATAGGAAGTATTTTCAATTACAGATTAAATGTACAAGAATATTTGCATAGCTAGTCGTCATGAGGTTTTCTGATTGTTCACTACAATGTATTTGCATTCTATCTTTACAATGGTTAAAAACACTATAGGTCAACTCAATTGGTTAGGGGGGCTAATTGACTTAGCAATTTACTAATGAATCCTGACAGCGTTATTTTGTGCGTATCATAGCTTTTTAGGTCAATGTCTTCTGTAAAGGCAGCATTCGAATAATCTCATCATCAATAATTTAACTTTTTATGGTAAATAAAAAAAATATATATGATGGTTTTAGAGTTACATTTATTACACAATTGACATTGTAAAATGTGTCCCTACCATAAATTCTACAGATTATTTCTGACAAAACTGTCAGGAAATAACAGGACAAACTGTTTCCTTTGTTACTGTCATAGACACATCAGCAATTAATCTTGAGATTTTGGGGTGTTCATCCTCAGATCAAAATGTAATCAGCATATGAGCATTCCGTTTGAGGGGTGTATGTTCAAAGACCTACAATTTGTGAAAGGGCTTGGTCCTACTCTCGAGGAACATCTGTGAATATTCGTAGTCCATGCATTTCTTGGATCTCCTCCTTGGGTGCCTGTGGATGAGAACATAGCACTTTTCAGCTGTGCTGTTTTTGCAACAATTTTGCAAATGGAATACAATGCAATACATGATAATAATTTCACCTGAAAGGTTTGACATAATACTTGACATACTTGACTATTTGTTGTTGCTTTCTCTCTCCCCCCACACAACCGATCGGTGCAAAACAATATCAACCAAAGCAGATGTAACATTTTGACAGCTATATAGCCTATATGCTTCCATACAATGGTGCAAACTAATTGATCTCTCCAGAATGTATCTCCATAGGGTACCTGGTTGACTAGTTGGTGTTGTTGAACAGTTATTTTCCCTTTAAATTCATTGGATTCTATGTGGACTTCATACATGGCACCACAGCCACCTGAGAAAAGAAAACATAATGATACACAATATTCATGAGCGCACCAAGGAATCAGAGACATCAATGCCCATAAGGGGAACAAGGTCACGTGCCCCCTCAGATTTGTCCTGTTTTTGATTTGATTTTAGCTGCAGGACTCACAGGAGGTAAGTTTATAAATGCATTTGATTAAGCTATGCAGCATATTGATTTCTTTTTGATGAATAAATAAAACAATGTTGTTGTTTCTCTGTAATTCTAGCCACTTTATGAAGTTTGGGAACCTATCTAGCAGGCTAGCTAAAGCAATCTCTCAACCTCATAACTAGTGTAGCTTGTCTAACTATCTTAGCTGGCATGTCTGCTGGCAATTTTGCTAAACCTTTACCTAAATAAAGGTCAAATAAAAAATAAAAAACTTTAGAAAAGCAAGTAATTACTAAATGTACTGAATAAGACTCACATTCCTTTCAATATTTTATCCAAAATTTAGCAGAGATGCAGGGAAGCATAACAAAAATAACCACCAGGCAGCAATATACAGACAGCTCAAGAGGTATGCTTAGAAAAATGCAGAAAAATACTTGGTTTCAATGTAATCTGTCACCTTATATCATTATAGTTGTGAATTAATTATGATGCCATGATATGTGCCTGTATTGATATGTGTTATGATCCCATGTACTGTGTTGTAATTTGTATGTAATATCCTAGGCATATTAGTGCAGTATATTGATATGTGTTATTTACAATAGTCAGAATGACACCCTCATTAAAAGTGAACAGGTACAGAGGTATGCTTAGATAACCTATCCAGAAAAATATTATTCTTTTTTAAAACATAGAATTAGGCATAATGTTCATGCCTCTAGGTTTCAGAAAAAAGTTGTTTCGGGTATTTAAAAAATTCTCCAACTTCGCACAAATAAATTAAGAGATGAAGCTGAAAACCTTTTTTTCTCCGGTAATAGTGATCATGGAGGGAGAAATATGGAGTGAGGGAAGTGAAGAGAGTTAAGATGAGATAGGTAAAAATGGAAGAGAGGAGTCTGAGAAGAAAGATCAGGCGACTGCTGTGCCTTTGAAGAATGTAAAGCAAGCAGATCTGGGGAATCCAAATAAGCAGATTGTCTATGAGGATTCTATGGTGATTGGAGTTTGGTTCTTAGAAAAAGTCAATCATGAGGTTTTGGCAGACCCGTTTGAGGTCTCAAGTTGGGTGGAGAGTAGGATAGGGAAGTATGTATGCAGTATGCTAAGATAGAGATGAGCTTATTCGTTAGGATAGGATTCATATCCACCTTCCAGAGGGACTGAGCATTGTGCATGGTCCGACTGGGAGAACGAGAAATAATATGCTTTAGTTTACGGAGCAGGGCTCCACTCAAGGGCGTAATAGCAGTGCCTCTAAGTGTAGAGGTTGAGCTGCTAAAGAGGAAGGTTCATGGTGTGTGAGCACATGTGGCTTAGCTGTAATTGAGATGGATTGGAGGAGGAGCCTGTCAGTTTTGCTATGCTTTGATTTGGAGGTACTTTTGATCTGGTTGAGATATATTGAGGTATCTGGTTAGCGCATTCATGCCAGCTGTTCTGCAGTGTTTCCACTGCCAGAAATGTGGTCATGTAGGATGGGGCAACCTAAATGTACAAGGTGTAGAGGTTTCCACATAGTGGAGAAATGTTTGAAGGGTGAGCCCAGAAAGTGTAGTAATTGTGGAGGCAGTCGTGAGGCCAGGGCTACAGAGTGCCTGGTAAAGGTGAAACAGACACAGGTGGGACTGGGTGTTACATAAGCAGAAGCAGTGAGAAGGATGAATCAGGAGGTAGGGCTCAGGGCTCTCCATGTTGCCTGCTCAGAGGGAGGACAAATAGTAAATGTTATAGTAAAAGTAAATGTGGTTGTGAATTGTGCTGCACAAGTAGAAAGCTGGTCAGATAAAATTGGAATTGTTGGGTAGAGCAGCTGAACATTTTCTGGATATTGTAGATATTTCTGCAAAGGATCTAACAGAAGATGTTGGAAGAGGTAGTGTTGCCCACGCAGGTCTGTGGTTAGAGATAGTGCTGGGTATGGTAGTACAGGCAGTTTGGGCTGGGTTTTAGGTTGTTCTACCTTAAGCATTTTCTTGAACTTATGAGTGCATCTATGCATCTGGAACTCCAACATGTGAGAGAGTAAATAAAGTACAGGTCGTTGCGGTAAAGCACTATTATTATTATTGGATGCCAACCGCCAATAATCCACACAAGAATAATGCACTATCCTAGGAAGCCCAAGCTTCTCGCATTTCGTTCCAATATTCGAGTAAACGATACCTAATATGGAAGGATGACCACGCGAGTGTGAGTCCACTGAATACCAGTAAGACAACAACAAATTCAGCGTCGTAGTAACATACATGTCATTATGCATAATGATGTAGCTAGATCAGGACCCCTTTTGACACCCATGTTTCGAGGTCTATTTACCTGATATGTCCACAACTTTTAGAGACGTGTCCGATGGAAACTTCTCTTTGAGAATTTGTGCAATTCGTGTCTCTCCATCGGTCTGAGAAGACAGAGTCCTCTGCAACTGTCTAGAAACCAAAATAGCCTAAAACAAATGTTTTCAAAGACAGTTAGCGAACGTTTGCTAACTCACAATACATATGAAATGACATGTTCAAATGGTCAGTGTCACTTGCTGTCTGATTTGATTGAGTGAGCACAAAATATTCGCACTCAACCTTCAAATTTAGCTAGTCTAACGTTATGCATTAGAATGAATGAAATTTATTTTTTTAAAGAAATTTTAAAATAGAGAGCATCGTGACCAAGTACTTTAATGGAGATAAAACATTAATGAACAGTAATCCACCACAGGTTTAGAAAAAGTCATGACCCTCGCATTGAGGTTATAATAAAAACCACGCCTCGATGTCAACAATGTTGATGGTCGTCTCCACAATATGACGTAGGTATCAGAGTCACGCAAACGTCAACGTAAACTCACTTTGGGGTAACTGCCGCCCTCTTATGGACCGGAGACAACCCTCACTCTTTTCACACTTTATTAGGCCGAATTAAATAACAACAAATGGTACAATCATTTGTATTATAAGGATTTTCCTTGACAATGCTATACAGGACAAAACTACATAAAAACATGAACAATAAAATACATAATTATGTGATTGGTGTGTTATATACTTAGCAAAACGCTAAAACATTTTCTTAAATATTTCATGGTAGATGATTTTGAGGATATCCATAATGGGTTCCCTTGAGATATAGACAAATTCAAGACTACACTGGCATTAGTCCATAGATAACTGCTCACATGTGTTGTGCAAAATGTAGCAATATTAGCACTGGGACATTGTTAAGAAAACATTTACAAGGCACTTTGGTATTTAAAGTATCGTTTCCCATAGTGTCTATTTCTTTGTGGAGGGTAGTAGGCTACTCTTGGAGTAAATAATTTCTTTGTCATACTAATTTTCCATTGGGATGAAGTATCCATGCATGTCCATGTGAATCTCTGCATTCATATATGCTCGAGCTACCTCCTTGAAAGACTTAGCATCCAGCACCAAGATGAAGCCAGATTCCCCTGGATTGGAGTTGATGACTGTTGTCAAGACCACACCTGGACATAGGAGACATTTTGTTTGAATATGTTGGACAGACTTTCATTGAAATTCTAACTTTATACAGCATACATTGTGAATGTCTGGCCATTCTAATCAAAACATAAGTCTTCATATATTTAAGATTTGAGGACCATGTAAAGCAATCTCACCATCATCCTCTCCTTCTCCGTTGGGTCTTGGAATGAACACAGGCTCTGATGGCCAGCAGTTCTCCTCACTCCATTCAGTCCTCTCCTTTGTCTCAATGTCAAACTTCATGATCTATTTATTAAAGTAAAGTATATAGTTAACAAAATATTAGATAAGCAACACATGCAGTTATGTTCACAAAGGCCTAAATTAAATCACAGGGACTTTTACCTTAGTTGCCACTGCTGTCATTGCAACACAAGTCATGTAGACAAATCTGTACTTCTTGCCATTGAAGTCATAATTGATCCTGGGTAGTTCCACACCTGTAGATACATTTTGGGATTGAACAACAAAATCAACACGAGTATATTGTGAAAGAAAATGTTGGGGTGATATGTATTTTGAGTGTCTATATAAGCACAAGAATTTAACAGAACATTGAGCAATACAAGTTTTGGTCTTACTGTCACAAAGCACCTCTGGCTGGCAGAGTAGTTTACCATCTTTCTCTTTCACAGCGCTGGCTGTTGTGTATTGGAGTTTCACCATATCCTCTCCAACATCAATCCCCTTCAGAAACAGTTCTCAACATTATAAAAACATTTGACTACGTATTAGTTGAGAGCAATGTTTAAAAGTTAAGATAGTAATCAGTTGCAAACCATTACCTTGTCAGTCTGTACAGGAAGGGAAAATCTTTTGCACTTTGGCACAGATATTGAGGAGGTCTTTGATTGTTCTTTTAACACATTTAGGTAGAACATGTTGTATAAGCTGGGATCTTCATAGGCGATAACATCAAAGATGACATGACCATCCTCTTCAAAGGCATTCACGTGATGGTACACTATCATTGCCTCTGTGTAGTACTTTATGCCCACTTCTTTGCCTGTCTTTCTGTCGATCAGGTGAATCAGGGTCTGTCAACATTGAAAACACAAAGGGATGTAATTTCCATGAAATGGAAAAAACAATGTACTTGCACTTACATTGGACTCATTAAATTCATTGCCAAAGAAAATGAGTCTTATAACCCTTACATTTTCCTCAGGGCAAAACTTTAGACAACTAGCCCAGTTGACCCTTCTCATGTATGCTGTGGCCATCTTGAGGATGTCCAGTTTGAATGGCTGCTCAATGAAGATGAAGTAGTTGTCAGTCATGCCGAAGCTGTGGTAGTAGCTGGGGCTGAGGAGGGAGCGGCAGGGCACTGTGCAGATCACCTCAAGGTTCTTCAAGGCTGGAGAAGCATTGGCCTTATCTGATTAAACATATAAACAGATCATTTACAACCATTTACAGCTATTTGTAATGTTTTGTGAAAACTATCTGTTTCATGGTCAGGATACTTCTCTATCCATGGTGTAAAGTAATAAGACAAAACCCAGAAAGGTGATGGGTAAATGGTTCTGCTAAATGTTTGAGATTGTAAAATACAAGGTTATTGCTCAAATGGGTTAAAACATGACTTCAACAATTTAAAAAAGGTCTTGACCACTGCTATATGAGACTATGCATTTTCATCAGATACCAGTGAAGTTCAGAGTTTATAAGGTCAGTGGTCTAAAGTTTAACTCCTGGGGGGTAGACGTCTCTGCTGGCTGTCTCTATTTCCTTTTAATTGGTGTCTGTTTTAGACCTGACAACAGAGGTGTGGACAGTGATCAAGTCCAAGGCAAAAACAACCTGGGGACTGGTGATACCCTATAACTATGAATTAACTAACTCAAACAAAGATAGACAAGGTGATATTTTTGAAGATATACAGTACCAGTCAAAAGTTTGGACACACCTACTAATTCAAGGGTTTTTCTTTATTTTGACTATTTTCTACATTGTAGAATAATAGTGAAGACATCAAAACTATGAAATAACAAATGGAATCATGTAGTAACCAACAAAAAGTGTTAAACAAATCAAAAATCTATTTTATATTTGAGATTCTTCAAAGTAGTCACCCTTTGTCTTGACAGCTTTGCACACTCCTGGCATTCTCTCATCCAGCTCCATGAGATAGTCACCTGGAATGTATTTCAATTAACAGGTGTGCCTTGTTAAAAGTTAATTTGTGGAATGTATCTATCTTTCTTAATGCGTTTGAGGCAATCAGTTGTGTTGGGATAAGGTAGGGGTGGTATACAGAAGATAGCCCTATTTGGTGAAAGACCAAGTCCATATTATGGCAAGAAAAGCTCAAATAAGCAAAGAGAAACAACAGTCCATCACTGCTTGAAGACATGAAGGTCAGTCAATTAGGAACATTAAGAATTGTAAATTTCTTCAAGTGCAGTCGCAAAAACCATCAAGCGCTGTGATGAAACTGGCTATCATGAGGACCGCCACAGGAAAGGAAGACCCAGAGTTACCTCGGTTGCAGAGGATAAGTTCATTAGAGTTACCAGCCTCAGAAATTGCAGCCCAAATAAATGCTTCAGTGTTCAAGTAACATAACAGACATCTCAACATCAACTGCTTTGCTGATGACACTGTCAGTGATTTATTTAGAATTCAAGTCACACTTAAACGGCATGGCTACCACAGCATTCTGCAGTGATACGCAATCCTATCTGGTTTGCGATTAGTGGGACTATCATTTGTTTTTCAACAGGACAATGACCCAAAACACACCTTCAGGCTGTGTAAGGGCTATTTGACCAAGAAGGAGAGTGATGGTGCTGCATCAGATGACCTGGCCTCTACAATCACCCAACCTCAACCCAATTGAAAAGGTTTGGAATGAGTTGGACCGCAGAGTGAAGGAAAAGCAGCCAACAAGTGCTCAGCATTTGTGGGAACTCCTTCAATACTATTGAAAAGCATTCCTCATGAAGCTGGTTGAGAGAATGCCAAGATTGTGCAAAGATGTCATCAAGGCAAAGGGTGGGTCCTTTGAAGAATCTTAAATATGTTTTGATTTGTTCTACACTTTTTTGGTTACTACATGATTTCACATGTGTTATTTCAAAGTTTGATGTCTGCACTATTATTTTACCTTTTAGAAAATTATAAAAATAAAGAAAAACCCTTGAATGAGTAGGTGTGTCCAAACTTTTGACTGGTAGTGTACCTCCTGCAGTAGTGTCTGGAACCTTGAATAAGGTGTATTTAGTCTTTCCCTTCTCCGCTATTGAAGTTCCCATGTTGTAGGCTGTTCCATCTTTATCGTAATGTGGATGGGATGTCACCAGGTTCACAGCAAGGTATTTCATGTAGTCAACCTAGTGAGATAACAAGATAGGCTTATAAACAGGTGTGTTCATATGTATGGTCATCCAGATGGCAACGCCAGTATTAACTTTAAATGACCTTGTCCTGAGTCTCCAGAGTCACAGGATCTACTTTGCGGATGTAGTTGGTTTCAGAGGTTGCATAATAATCCTTCCCATATCGAATGAAATTGTTGCCACAGTTGTCAGTGAAGTCTGGGACCGTGTGGTTAAGAAAGGTGATCACCCTGGAGACAAAGATAATTTAAATCAGCAACAGGCAAATTCATAGGGACAAATTAAATTAAATCATCAACAGTCAGATCAGATGCACTATCATGCCTGATCTTTTGCTACAGCATGCCAAAACATCATTGATTTCAACATCTTGCCTTTTTAATGTGCAAAAATGAACCATCTGTAATGTACTACCTAGATATGACGTTTTTGCCTGGGTCCGGGTAGGCCATTGTCCCCATTTCAGACACAACAATTCTTTTGGCTGCCATGTTGTCTTTGTATGTGTCTCCACGTAAATATCTGCTTCTGTAGATTACCTCACCTGAAGAAAATAATTGTACACACACACACACACACACACACACACACACGATTTACTTCTATTGAGAGTTTAATTGCTAAATGTGGGAATTAATTGTACTCGCACAACCCATGGCGCCCATAGCACCAAAAAGCCCAAAAGCTTGCCGATTGGACTTATCATTAGATCATCTTGTTCGAGTTTCTATATCACAAAAAAGAGAAACACTTCCAGTCATTTTACCATCTTTGAATGTAAAGCTGTGCATCAGGGCCATCCCATCGAACCAGTGGTTGTATGTGGTATCCCCCACTGAGAATATGCCTGGCCCATTGCGCAACAACGTGCCTTGCAGCCAGCTTGGAAGGTTTCCTATATAAAACAATAGTTTAGTTTTACAAAACAGCATGGGGGGGGGGATCTATGACAATGTCCACTCCGCCAGCAAGCATAAGTAAGATACAGCAAGAATAAGGCTGTGTCCTCTGCGATTTTCCTTCAAAATAAAAAAGTTGTGCAATGAAGATGGTGAGAAATAATAGAAATGGTCAAAATTCATAACAGTATATGGGGAAATGTTAGCAGACTTACAATTTTGTTTACCAATATGAAGAAATTTATAAAGTTAATCACCTTTACAGCACAAGTAATATTATAGCATTGACATTATTGCATTCAAATAATTACTAGATAGTTATGGTAACCGTTATACAAATAAAACATTCATAAGGATACTATTAATAACAATATTAATATAATACACTTTAGAAAACACTTAAATCCCATAGTTAATTAGCCTATTCGTATTGCACGATGTTAAGTAAATTTTCATATTGGACATACAGTACTGCACAACTTCCTGTACATTCTGGTGTAGTAAAAGGGGGGCCCTTCTACTCAGGAGCACCACTAGTTTCGAAATCCACAGGGTTTACAACAGAGGAGCGTCACTGCTCATTCTGCACCCTTTTCCTGCAGTGGGCTAGGTCAGGGTCACAGAGTGTTTCTTGGTAGTCTTAAACAAATCTACTTTGAAACAGAAGTATACAACTCACACACAGGGTTATGGGCTTTAAAAATAAAAAACAACAACTGTACCATGCCAGATATGGACTTGAAATGTATACAATTGTTTGTATCCCAATATTACACTGTCACAGAAGACTGAAATATAACAATCATTTGTCATGGAAGCCACTGAAAATCAGTTTTTTTCTTGAAATCATGTTTATTAATTATGAAAAATATTAACATTCAACCCACGAGGTCATTTGACTGCAGGAAAGTGCTACAGAGTGGCCTATCAGCTTAAATCCAATCAGTTTTTCATATTGGACATACTGCACTGTACATAATTCTCTGTACATTGTGCCACTAGTTTTGAAATCAGAGCGTACACCCAGAGGAGTGTCACTGCTCATTTTGCAGCCCTTAAAGTGTGGCCAATCAGCTGAAATCCAATAGTATTTTCATACTGGACATACATATTGCACCATACACAATGTTCTGTGCGTTGTGTCACAGTAACATTTTATTTAACCAGGTAAGTTGGCTGAGAACACATTCTCATTTACAGCAACGACTGGGGAACATTTACAGGGGAGAGGAGGGGGAATGAAGCAATACAATAAAATTGGAAGCTGGGGAAGATTAAGTGGCCATGATGGTATGAGGGCCATATTGGGAATTTAGCAAGGGCACTGAGGTTCACACCCCTATGCTTACAATAAGTGATATGGGATCTTTAGTGACCTTTAGTTTAAAGTCCCATCCAAAAGATGGCACTCTGTGCAGTCTACTCAGGAGCACTTCCTAGTTTCCAAATCCACAGAGTTTACACACAGAGGAGCGTCGCTGCTAATTTGGCGGCCCATCAACTTAAAAATCCAATGTTTTTTTACACATTGGACATTCATAGTGCACTGTACAAATGGAGCAGCAAACCTCACAAGGGCCGCCAAATAAACAGTGACACTTCTCTGGGTGTAAACTATTAGATTTAATTTCCAAAATCTGTGTCCCGGGAGTACTTCGTAATTTTGGCCTGCTTCACAGCGGTCACTCTGGCTACTATAACTGTAGTAGCCTAGTACTGGTGAATAACTAATAAGATAAGAAATGGTCTTTGTTCCAGGAATGGTCTTTGTTCCAGGCCTCCAGAATATTGTTAATTGACTATGAGATACAATTTTGAAAACTGGGTTCAACATTTTGCAAAACAACCACATCCATTAGCCTTTCACATGGACATTATTTAAATATTTAAAAGCCTATAACTATGCGGTTCGTGCCATAAAGCTATTAACCGTCAGATTGTGGCAAATTGTGGGATGTCGTCATAGATATTAAAACCATGGGATCTCTCTGACCTTGTATGTGTAGCCCATCTATCTGATGTGTTCTAGTCAGAAAGAGTATAACATTGTTGCCACCAGTAGCATTGAATGCAAGGGAAGCCAGCAAGCATTTGGCCTCCCTTGACAACAAAAAATATATTTATATACACTGCTCAAAAAAATAAAGGGAACACTTAAACAACACAATGTAACTCCAAGTCAATCACACTTCTTGTGAAATCAAACTGTCCACTTAGGAAGCAACACTGATTGACAATAAATTTCACATGCTGTTTTGCAAATGGAATAGACAACAGGTGGAAATGATAGGCAATTAGCAAGACACCCCCAATAAAGGAGTGGTATGACGGACCGACGTCCACAGGTGGGGGTTGTGCTTACAGCCCAACACCGTGCAGGACATTTGGCATTTGCCAGAGAACATCAAGATTGGCAAATTCCCCACTGGCGCCCTGTGCTCTTCACAGATGAAAGCAGGTTCACACCGAGCACATGTAACAGACGTGACAGAGTCTGGAGATGCAGTGGAGAACGTTCTGCTGCCTGCAACATCCTCCAGCATGACCGGTTTGGCGGTGGTTCAGTCATGGTGTGGGGTGGCATTTATTTGGGGGGGCCGCACAGCCCTCCATGTGCTCGCCAGAGGTAGCCTGACCGCCATTAGGTACCGAGATGAGATCCTCAGACCCCTTGTGAGACCATATGCTGGTGCGGTTGGCCCTGGGTTCCTCCTAATGCAAGACAATGCTAGACCTCATGTGGCTGGAGTGTGTCAGCAGTTCCTGCAAGAGGAAGGCATTGATGCTATGGACTGGCTGCCCGTTCCCCAGACCTGAATCCAATTGAGCACATCATGTCTCGCTCCATCCACAAACTGTCCAGGAGTTGAAGGATGCTTTCCGCCACCTCATCAGGAGCATGCCCAGGCGTTGTAGGGATTTCATACAGGCATGTGGAGGCCACACAACCTACTGAGCCTCATTTTGACTTGTTTTAAGGACATTACATCAAAGTTGGATCAGCCTGTAGTGTGGTTTTCCACTTTAATTTTGAGTGTGACTCCAAATCCAGACCTCCATGGGTTGATAAATTTGATTTCCATTGATAGTTTGTGTGATTTTGTTGTCAGCACATTCAACTATGTAAAGAAAAAAGTATTTAATTAGAATATTTCATTCATTCAGATCTAGGATGTGTTATTTTAGTGTTCCCTTTATTTTTTTGAGCAGTGTACATTGATAGCCAATCAGCATTGAGCTAAACTGTGAATGATCCTGGTGCACCAAAAAAAAAAAAAAAGGAAAGCCAGTTTGGCTTCACACCAATCACATCAAGCCAGACTTCATTGAGAGAGAAAACATATTTAATTCTTGCCTCTCCTTGTGTTGTTGTCCTCCAGTGTCTGGCTAGCTAAAATTGTCCCTTTCCTAAATTAGCCATGGACAGAGATTTGAACTTGTGGTTTTACTTAATTCTCCTTACTGGCCAATGATTATAAAGGCGATTCTGATCCAACCAAAAATTCATAAGTTGTGCCTCTGGCCTGAGAGGATAGAAGTTCAATATGTAGCTAGATGTAGTAGGCTAATGTTTACTAGCTGGCTAATCATTGGCCATGAAATGCTTGCAAGCAAGCACTTTAGCCAGGTAGCTTATGACAACAAAAACTAAAAGATTGTACTGTATGACAGTCATTGATGTTTCGGGACATCTCTACAATTAGGGTGAAGCAACTTGTTTTTCTACACACACATGAAGGAAAGAAAGAAGTACCACGGACAGCCACATGATATTTAGCATACATTGATTGGACTACATTGTTTTTGAAATATTTTAGTTGTCACTGTATTAGACTAAGCATAGGTGAGTTGATGATGTTGCCATTTTGATGTTGAAATGGTGCTGGAATAGTGGAAGCAGCTCCTGTTTTATTTGGGACTTGAGGTAACTCTCAGGTGTTCTAAATCAATAGTTGTTCAGTTGTCTGAAAATCTCAGAAACATTGATTTAATTGGCCATGCTGTAGGTCATGTAACTGTTTGTTACATGCAATATGCTTTGTGGACTCCACCAGACAGATGTTTTCTCTGGTTTTGTGATGAAACAAAATAATGGTTGAATTTATTCTGCCACTGCCTCTTCTTATTGTCTCGGGCTTAGGCCAATATCATGATGGCAAGGCATATGAACAGGAGGAGAGAAAACAAAGCAATTATCACAACCCCTAAATTGTAATAGGCATTTTTTTCCTGGCTTGGCTTCTCTAGTGATTTTACCCACGCACTGCTACTGCCCTAGTTATACCTGTGAATGTTCCTGCGCATGTTATGTTGATAATGAAAATTATCTAAAGTTTCCATAACCATCTCACCAGGTTACATACCTTTGAGGTCCGCCTTCACTGGATCAGGTCTTTCTTCTATGTTTTTAGCGTAGTCGTAGGCCATCCTTATTGAGATGAAAGACAAATATTCATGCGTTACCTTCCTTTGAAGTTATGAGAGACGAAAAAGGGTGTCGTTTATATATTATACAAAAGAAACCACTCCCATTTCTGAGTTTCGAAGTAGTAGCCTAATATAAGCGCAAGACGCCTACATTTGAGTCATTTAGCAGACGCTCTTATGTGGAGCGACTTATAGTAGTGAGTGCATACATTTTCATACTTTTTTTCGTACTGCCCCGCAGTGGTAATCGAACTCACAAGGCTCTACCATATCATCTTTCTCTTATCTTGTCTACTGACTGACTATATTGTGTATGTTCCTGATCGGTCATTAGGAGTTCACATATGGAGCGAGATACCTGCCAAAAGGTTGAACGTACATACCATTAGGATCATAAGAAAAGTAAACGTGAAATTTAATTTGTGAACATACAAACACCATGTTACGATTACCAACTAACATTTTAAGCTTGAACAAATCTCGCGTTGCAATTCTGATCTACAATAATACATTTTAGAGTTTTGGCAGTGTCATCTCAAGAACGCAAAAACAATGACACCAAAAGGCCACACTAACAAGCATAAAAAAACGGAAGTCAGAGAAACCGGAAAGAGGTATGTTGCACGTTATCAAGTTAAAAGTCTCCATTCTCTATTACTCCTCAGTTGAGTTTACTTCACATATTGGTAGTTCATGTAATAGATTTGTTTGCCAGGGCAAATCTAGATAGCACTAGCTCTATTATGCCTTTTATCTCTGGGTGACGTGGACATCCCCATGCTCGCACCTTATCAATATATGACTAATTCAATATTGCACCATCCCATTCTCTGAGCTCTATCTGCAATCATAACCAGTTGTATCTACCAAGAATAATGAAACATATAATAATAAATGTTTGGTGAGTCTATTAATTATTTAATAGACTCACTGCTACTCAATATGTTTTTATTGAATATTTTGATATTTCTTTCATCACTTAAAATCTTGCCAAAGCATATTCTGTAGGAGGGGTTCATATGAATTTAAAATAATTGTAACTCTATTTGTGTTTTATAACTGTTTTTATTATAGGGCTCCCCTTAACAGGAGACTCTAGCTCACAGGCCTTTAAATACAGCCTCTAAATACATTTTAAAGTAAATAGTTGAAGAAGCATGTGCAGTGGCAGTGGCTATGACCATTCCACTCAGGACAGGTTATAGACCAGACTTAATCAAGATTTTGTTTAGTCTCTTTTATTGATATGGATAGGTAGTTAAATGATTACAGACCCGTAGCACCCACGTCCGTAGCCATGAAGTGCTTTGAAAGGCTGGTAATGGCTCACATGAACACCATTATCCCAGAAACCCTAGACCCACTCCAATTTTCATACCGCCCAAACAGATCCACAGATGATGCTCTCTCTATTGCACTCCACACTGCCGTTTCCCACCTGGACAAAAGGAACACCTGTGTGAGAATGCTGTTCATTGACTACAGCTCAGCGTTCAACACCATAGTACCCTCAAAGCTCATCACTAAGCTAAGGATCTTGGGACTAAACACCTCCATCTGCAACTGGTTCCTGGACTTCCTGACAGGCCGCCCTCAGTTGGTGAGGGTAGGTAGCAACACATATGCCACGCTGATCCTCAACACTGGAGCTCCCCAGGGGTGCGTGCTCAGTCCCCTCCTGTACTCCCTGTTCACCCACGACTGCATGGCCAGGCACGACTCCAACACCATCATTAAGTTTACTGACGACACAACACCGACGAGACAGCCGACAACGATGAGACAGCCTATAGGAAGGAGGTCAGAGACCTGGCCGGGTGGTGCCAGAATAACAACCTATCCCTCAATGTAACCAAGACTAAGGAGATGATTGTGGACTACAGGAAAAGGAGCACCGAGCATGTCCCCATTCTCATCGACGGGGCTGTAGTGTAGCAGGTTGAGAGCTTCAAAGTCCTTGGTGTCCAAATCAACAACAAACTAGAATGGTCCAAGCACAGCAAGACAGTTGTGAAGAGGGCACGACAAAGCCTATTCCCCCTCAGGAAACTAAAAAGATTTGGCATGGGTTCTAAGAGGTTCTACAGCTGCAACATCGAGAGCATCCTGACTGGTTGCATCACTGCCTGGTATGGCAATTGCTCGGCCTCCGACCGCAAGGCACTTCAGAGGGTAGTGCGTACGGCCCAGTACATCACTGGGGCAAAGCTGCCTGCCATCCAGGACCTCTACACCAGGCGGTGTCAGAGGAAGGCCCTAAAAATTGTCAAAGACCCCAGCCACCCCAGTCATAGACTGTTCTCTCTACTACCGCATGGCAAGCGGTACCGGAGTGCAAAGTTTAGGACAAAAAGGCTTCTCAACAGTTTTTATCCCCACGCCATAAGACTTCTGAACAGGTAACCAATGGTTACCCAGACTATTTGCATTGTGTGCCCCTCCAACCCCTCTATTACGCTGATGTTACTCTCTGTTTATCTTAAATGCATATTCACTTTAACTATACATTCATGTACATACTACCTCAATTGGCCAGACCAACCAGTGCTCCAGCACATTGGCTAACCGGGCTATCTGCATTGTGTCCCACCACCCGCCAACCCCTCTTTTTACACTTCTGATACTCTCTGTTCATCATATATGCACAGTCACTTTAACGATACCTACATGTACATACTACCTCAATAAGCCTGACAAACAGGTGTCTGTGTATAGCCTTGCTACTCTTTTTTTCAAATGTCTTTCTACTGTTTTATTTCTTTACTTACCTACACACACACACACACACACACACACACACGCACACACACACACACACACCTTTTTTTGGCACCATTGGTTAGAGCCTGTAAGTAACCATTTCAATGTAAGGTTTACATCTGTTGATTTCGGCACACGTGACAAATAAACTTTGATTTGATAAAATCTCTGTGTGATGGAGTTGTGAAATGTAAATGGCTATAACAAGCCTACATACAGAGTGGGATTCCTGCAAAAATAATTTCGGATGAGCCTAGCTATGACCACAGGGCTGGAGAAGGAGAGGTAAAATGTTTAAACATAGGCTTATTTATGCGAAACACGCACAAATAGCCGTCGTTTGGTAAGCCAAGCTGACAACACACAGTGGCAGCTAGTAAACTGGCTAGCTAGTTAGCTTATAGCATAGTAGTAATACCAGGGGAGAGGGATGCCTAAGGGGGGCATTCCAAATCTCACATCATATACCGTTAGCTGGGTAGGCTGACAATCTTCCTAGATGCTGTTAACTAGGGAAGTGACCCATTCGAGTTTTAAATAGTCGAAGGAAGACTAGTGCCTGGTGGCCTCGATAACGAGCACAGCAGTGGAGGATATCTTGACAAGGTTAGAAACACACACTAGCTGAAGTATGGTGGCCAACACCCACACTGGCTGGTGGTCTAAGTCAGCACAAAACAAGAAATCCCAATATCCTCCGATAAAAGGGATAGGTAGGGGAGAGCTGTCACTCAGCCTTAGAGGGCAAATTTTTACGCTCTGACCCACAGGTCACAGGCTGTTGGTGATAGACTGACAGTACAGTATATTATTTTATTTTATTTAACAGTCCATACAACTCATACAGAGTTTAGCTTACCCTACCATGACCTAGGGAAAGATGCAATCTGAAAAACGGGAGCAGTGGAGCAGTCAACCTGCGCGATACAACTAAGCCATACTTTGCAAGAGGAAATAAGAGACAGTGCGTGGTCTGTATAGTTTTATATGAACTGCGGGCATGTCCTCCCACGCTGTCACCTGTGTGACTTTGTTGTCACTATTACTCGACCCGTGCGGAGCAAGAGGGATATGATCCATACTTTCAACCGTACTGACGGTCTGAAAGGTAGGAAGTAGAACTAAAGGCAATGAGTGTCTTTGTCAAAAAGAATGACACCGTTTGGCCTATAGGTGATGCTGTTATAAGCAACCTTTAAACCCTCATATCCGCTTGCCTGTTTTATCCAGAGACTTGTAGTATGTACAGTGCCTTCAAAAAGTATTCACACCACTGGACTTTTTCCACATTTTCTTGTGTTACAGCCTGATTTTCAAACGGATTCAATTTAAGATGTTGTGTCATTGCCCTACACACAATACACCATAATGTCAAAGATACTTTGTTTTACAAATGAAACCTTTTAAGCTGAAATGTCTTCAGTAAATAAGTATCCAACCCCTTTGTTATGGCAAGCCTCAATAAATTCAGGAGTAAAAATGTGCTTCACAAGTCACATGATAAATTGCAACCTCGAAGAACAGGGAAGTTTTCCAATGCCTCCCAAGGGGCTCCTATTGCTACATGGGTAAAAATAGAAAAGCAGATATTAAATATCCCTTTGAGCATGGTGAAGTTATTAATTACTCTTTGGATGGTGTAGCAATGCACTCAGTCACTACAAAGATACAGGAGTCCTTCCTAACTCAGCTGCAGGAGAGGAAGGATAACACTCAGGGATTTCACCATGAGGCCAATTAAAACATTTACAGAGTTTAATGGCTGTGATAGGAGAAAACTGAGGATGGATCAACAACCTTGTAGTTACTCCACAATTATAACCTAAATCCCAGAGTGAAAAGGAAGCCTGTACATAATACAAATATTCCAAAACTCGCATCCTGTTTGCAATAAGGCACTAAAGTAAAACTGCAAAAGAAATTGTGGCAAAGAAATTAACTTTTTGTCCTGAATACAAAGTGTTATGTTTGGGGAAAATTCAACAACACTGAGTAGCACTCTTCGTATTTTCAAGCATGGTGGTGGCTGCATCATGTTATGGGTGTGCTTGTCACCGGCAAGGACTTGGGAGTTTATGATAAAAAGAATAAAGCTAAGCACAAGCAAAATCCTAAAGGAAAACCTGGTTCAGATTGCTTTCTATAAGACACTGTGAGACAAATTCACCTTTCAGCAGGACAATAACCTAAAATCCAATGCAAATATATACACTGAAGTTGCTTACCTAGACGATATTGAATGTTCCTGAGTAGCCTAGTTATAGTTTTGACTTAAATAGGCTTGAAAATCTATGGCAAGTCATTAAAATGGCTGTCTGTCATGTCTACTCCTGCACCTCCCCTCTGGCATTCGACGCGCCGGTATACTACCACCGATCCTGGGATCTATCATTACCCGAACCTGCACGTCATCATGAAGCACACCTGGACTCCATTACCTCACTTATTACCTCCCCTATATCTGGCACTCCCGGTCAGTATTGTTCTTGTATTTATGCGTACATGCCACTGTTATGTTGTCTCGTTCCATGTTTTTTGTTTTATTAAACGTTTCCCCTGCAGCTGCTTCACAACTCTCTCCGTCTCCATTATAGAATACTGACTCCAACAACGGAAAGCAGCAGGAAAACAATGTCTCCTAGACGGTCGACGAACAGGGGTACCTTCTATGTCAACACCATGACCAGCTGGCACAACTGGGGGTGGCTATGGGAGAGGTTCTTCGCAGTGTCTCAAACATACCCGGGAGGCGTTGCCATCAACTAGCGGAGGATACTCTTACAACCAGTCGACCCAGCACAACAACCCATTCAGCAACCCGCTCAGGTCAGCGATGCCAGTTTGTTCCTCCCGGATAAATTTGACGGCATCTTATCTAAATGCCGTGGCTTACTACTTCAGAGCTACCTGTACTTTACGCACTAGATGGGAGCCCCCACCACCAAAAGGTCCAAGGTTGCCACGGTTATTTCTCTGCTGACTGGGCAGGCGTTGGAATGGGCCACAGCAGTCTGGGAGAGAAGAGAGGAGCAGCTAGATTCATATGAGGGATTCATGGCTCTGTTCAAATGCATGTTCAATCATCCCCTGGAGGGCAGAGAGGAGGTGAGCACTTCCTCCAATTACGGCAGAGGGACCAGACTGCTGCTGAGTACGTGCTCACCTTCCGGACAGTAGCAGCATCCAATGGATGGAACGAGCCGGTGCTTCGTACGCTATTCAGAAGAGGTCTGTGCTAGGAGGTCCAGACAGAACAAGCCTGTCAAGATGACAACCTCTCCTTGGATGCACTCATTGCGATGGCCACCCATCTGGATAACCTACTTCGGGAGCGTCGGTACTCTCATCACTTCTCTCACTCCCTCAGTGAAAACCCTGGATCAGAGCCTGAACCCATGGAGGTAGGGGGTCACACGACTCCCCGCGGCAAAGCGTTGCAGACGGAGATAGCTGGGGCTCTGCCTGTATTGTGGTCAAGGAGGGCAGCAGTTCCAGCAGTGTCCGGCACTTTCTAATCCGGGATCCACAAGAGCAGAGGGACAGTCACGTGATCTTCCACCTCCTGGGGCAGGAGTGAGTATTCCATCTTCATCACTTTCAGCTCAACGCTTTTTAGTGTCCATCACACTATTTGACTGTCCCTAAAGTATTGTCTACAGCATTAGTGGATTCCGGTGCCGCATGGAACTTTATTGACCAGACCCTTGCCTTATCTCTTATCATCTCATACCCTCTCTCCTCAACTTTCCAGGTTCAAGCTCTCGATAATCGGCCACTAGGATCCGAAACCATTACACACATCACCCAACCCCTCACCGTCTCCATGGAGTCCATTCATCAGGAGAACATCCCCTTCTTCATCGCCAGTGTACCAGTTCACAAGATCATCCTCGGCCTCCCTTGGCTTCAATGCCATAACCCCACCATCTCATGGTCGAGGATGAGAATCACAGACTGAATACCCGAATGCCAGAGGACCTACATCCCCATCCCCTGTGGTTCCACATCGGTTGAGAGTCCTGTGGTTGTCCTTCAGCCCAACATCCCAAGGTATACCAGGACCTGCGGGAGGTATTCTCCAAGATCCACGCCACCTGTATTCCTCCTCATCGCCCCTGGGACTTTCCCATCAAATTGCTGGCAAGGTCTGTGCTTCCACGCAGAAGCATTTACACTCTGTCGGTGGCTGAGACACAGGCCATGGAGGATTACATCCAAGAGGGGCTCCAACAAGGTTTCACCTGCACATCCACTTCTCCTGCGTCAGCTGGTTTCTTCTTTGTGGCCAAGAATGGAGGGTTAGGTACATATATTGATTACAGAGGACTCAATGAAATCACCAAAGTACCATTACCCTCTCACGTTGGTGTCAGCAGTCATCGATCAGTTCCGCGGAGCCTGGTTCTTTCCCAAACTGGAGTGCACACAATCTCCTCCGCATCTTGGAGGGGGATGAATGGAAGACTAGGTTTAGCACGATGTCTGGCCACTATGAGTACTTGCTGTTGCCAGGCATTCGTTAACGAGGTGTTCAGGTACATGCTCGGGCCAGATTGTCGTGGTCGTGTATATCAATGACATCCTGGTCTTACTTATGTTCACAGAGTGATGATGGATGACAAGAAGGTAGATGCGATCAGGTTATGGCCAGTCCCAACCCGCCTAAAGGGGTTACAATGGTTTTTGGGGTTTGCCAACTTCTACCGCCGTTTCATCAGGAACCATCGCCGCCCCTCTCACCTCTCTCCTCAAGGGTGGTCCCCCGTAGGTTGGTGTGGAGCCCAGCAGCTGATGAGGCCTTCCATCTACTCAAGGGATGTTTCACCTCTGCCCCATTGCTCAAACACCTAGATCCCACGATATCATTTGTGGTGGTGGTGGTCACTTCAGAGGTGGGTGTGGGGGAAGTTCTGTCTCTAAGAAACTGTCTCCTGCAGAGAGGATTTCCGACATCGGTGATCGAGAGCTCCTGGTGGTGTTGTTGGAATTAGAGTGTAGACATTGTCTGGAGGGTGCCAAGGAACCATTCGCCATCCTCACTGACCATCGGAACCTGGAGTACATACGGACAGCGAGGAGCCTGAATGCGGGCCAAACAAGTTGGGCCCTTTTCTTCACAAGGTTTGACTTCACGCTGACCTATCGCCCAGGTTAAAAATAAACTAAGGCCAATGCCTTGTACCGTCTCTATGATTCGGGAGAGGGTCCGTGTCCAGAATGCACCTATAATCCTATCTTCCCGATTCGTAGCTCCTGTGGTCTGGGACATAGATGTGGACATTTGCCAGCCTCTGGAGAGGGAGCCCGCACCCACTAACTGTACTCCCGAGCACATCTACGTTCCCATGGGGATAAGGGATCAGCTGCTGACCTGGACACACACATCTGTCGTCACTGGAAATCCAGGTATTTCTCACACTACCCAATCCATTTCTGAGAAGTACTGGTCACTCTCAACATCAACTCCTGTTCCGTATGTGCCCAAACCAAATTCTCACAGGAACTCCTTCCCGTGCCTTAGCGCCCCTGGTCCCATCTATCCATTGACTTTGTTACTGATCTCCCCTCCTTTGTTGGTTTCATCACCATTTTGGTGGTTGTGGATAGATTTTCAAAATCCTGTCGTTTAATCCCTCTTTCTGGTTACGGGCACCTTCACGTCATCCTGAGGCACACCTGGACTCCATTACCTCAGTTAATACCTCCCCTACAGTGCCTTGCGAAAGTATTCGGCCCCCTTGAACTTTGCGACCTTTTGCCACATTTCAGGCTTCAAACATAAAGCTATAAAACTGTATTTTTGTGTGAAGAATCAACAACAAGTGGGACACAATCATGAAGTGGAACAACATTTATTGGATATTTCAAACTTTAACAAATCAAAAACTGAAAAATTGGGCGTGCAAAATTATTCAGCCCCCTTAAGTTAATACTTTGTAGCACCACCTTTTGCTGCGATTACAGCTGTAAGTCGCTTGGGGTATGTCTCTATCAGTTTTGCACATCGAGAGACTGAAATTTTTTACCATTCCTCCTTGCAAAACAGCTCAAGCTCAGTGAGGTTGGATGGAGAGCATTTGTGAACAGCAGTTTTCAGTTCTTTCCACAGATTCTTGATTGGATTCAGGTCTGGACTTTGACTTGGCCATTCTAACACCTGGATATGTTTATTTTTGAACCATTCCATTGTAGATTTTGCTTTATGTTTTGGATCATTGTCTTGTTGGAAGACAAATCTCCGTCTTTTGTAGACTCCATCAGGTTTTCTTCCAGAATGGTCCTGTATTTGGCTCCATCCATCTTCCCATCAATTTTAACCATCTTCCCTGTCCCTGCTGAAGAAAAGCAGGCCCAAACCATGATGCTGCCACCACCATGTTTGACAGTGGGGATGGTGTGGTCAGGGTGATGAGCTGTGTTGCTTTTACGCCAAACATAACGTTTTGCATTGTTGCCAAAAAGTTCAATTTTGGTTTCATCTGACCAGAGAACCTTCTTCCACATGTTTGGTGTGTCTCCCAGGTGGCTTGTGGCAAACTTTAAACAACACTTTTAATGGATATCTTTAAGAAATTGCTTTCTTCTTGCCACTCTTCCATAAAGGCCTGATTTGTGCAATATACAACTGATTGTTGTCCTATGGACAGAGTCTCCCACCTCAGCTGTAGATCTCTGCAGTTCATCCAGAGTGATCATGGGCCTCTTGGCTGCATCTCTGATCAGTCTTCTCCTTGTATGAGCTGAAAGTTTAGAGGGACGGCCAGGTCTTGGTAGATCTGCAGTGGTCTGATACTCCTTCCATTTCAATATTATCGCTTGCACAGTGCTCCTTGGTATGTTTAAAGCTTGGGAAATATTTTTGTATCCAAATCCGGCTTTAAACTTCTTCACAACAGTATTTCGGACCTGCCTGGTGTGTTCCTTGTTCTTCATGATGCTCTCTGCGGACCTCTGAGACTATCACAGGTGCATTTATACGGAGACTTGATTACACACAGGGGGATTGTATTTATCATCATTAGTCATTTAGGTCAACATTGGATCATTCAGAGATCCTCACTGAACTTCTGGAGAGAGTTTGCTGCACTGAAAGTAAAGGGGCTGAATAATTTTGCACGCCCAATTTTTCAGTTTTTGATTTGTTAAAAAAGTTTGAAATATCCAATAAATGTCGTTCCACTTCATGATTGTGTCCCACTTGTTGTTGATTCTTCACAAAAAAATACAGTTTTATATCTTTATGTTTGAAGCCTGAAATGTGGCAAAAGGTCGCAAAGTTCAAGGGGGCCGAATACTTTCGCAAGGCACTGTATATCTGGCGCTCCCTTAGGTTCTTTCCCCAGTCAGTATTTTTCCTGTGTTTGTGTAGGCGCTACTGTTGTCTCATTCCATGCTTGTTGTTTTATTAAACGTTTCACCTGCACCTCAACTATCAGCGTCTCCATTATAATTTCAATGATCAACAACCAATTTGACAGAGCTTGAAGGCTCCAAGGGATGGCCAGTCCAATTCTGGCTGTGCCGGGTGGAGATTATAAGAGTACATGGCCATTATGGCCAGATCATTCTTCAAGATGTTCAAATGTTTTTAGATGACCATCTGGGTCAAATAATAATCATAGTGATTCTAGAGGATGCAACAGGTCAGCATCTCAGGAGTAAATGTCAGTTGGATTTTCATACCAAACATTCAGCGGTTGAGACAGCAGGTGCGGTAGATGGAGAGAGGGTCGAAACAGCAGATCCGGGACAAGGTAGCACATCTATGTGAACAGGGCAGGGCTCCATAGCCACAGGCAGAACAGCAGAAACTGGATCAGCACAAGACCAGGTGGACTGGGGACAGGGACAGCCAGGAGTAGTCAGGCCAGGTAGTCCTGGGGCATTGTCCTAGGTCTCAGGTCCTAGAGCTGAGACAGAGACAAAGAAAGAAAGAAGATAAAGAGAGAGTGAGAGGAAAATGAGAGCGACCATGCCTAAGATTACACAGATCAGATAAGACAGGAGAATTACACCAGATAGGACAAACTGACCCTAGCCCTCCAGCACATAGACTATTGCAACATAGATACTGAGGACTGAGATGGGGTGGGGGGAGACACTGTGGCACCATCCAAAGTTACCCACAGACAGGGCCAACCAGGCAGGAAATATCCCCTCCCACTTTACCAAAGCACAGCCCCAACAGTACCAAAGGGATAGAAATAGACCACTAACTTACTACCCTGAGACAAAGCTGAGTATAGCCCACGAAGATCTCCCCCACCGCACAAGCCCGAGGGAGCGCAAAACTGAACAGGAAGATCACGTCTGTGACTTAACCCAATCAAGTCAAGTATAGCGAAAAAAGCCTGACATGACATGATGTACCCTCCTAGGGACAGTACGGGAGACTGCAAGCAAGGCCGTGACTCAGCCCCCTTAATAGTAAAAAAAACAATTTGGGGGGGGCTTGCTTGTTTTGCATGCTATTTTGGCATTAATGTGTCACATATCAGTTTGCAAACAATGTAAAAAAATATATACATGTAATTGAGTTAATAAAGCTGCATACAAACATGGTCTCATTTTGGTTTTCTTGAGTAAGGCAGCTCCAAAATGCAGGTGTTTCAGCCAAGCTCAGTGCTTTCTGTGGTGGGGCAAGAAAATGTGGAGCGTTGCGCCATGATTAGCGCAGTGTTCTGTCCCACATGGGGCACTACTTCACCGCCAAGTTTAAGAGTAGAGCTCTAAAATTCTAGTCCTTTGGGTGCTGCCATAGAGTTACATTAAAAGTGCCCATCCAAGAAGGGTCATTGGCCACAGATAAAATTACATCAAATCACGTTATATCTACAGTAGCTTTGATTGGTGTAACATGTGCTCCCTCTCCAGCCTCGTTATGGCGCACACCTGTAACCATCAGTACACACACCTGCGCATCATCAGACTCACCTGGACTTCATCACTTCCCTGATATATATACATCACTCCCTGGGTTTCTTCCCCAGGCGTCATCGTTTCTGTTTCATGTCTGTGTGCTGTTAGTGTTTCTTGGGTTTTTATTATGTCCTGTTTATTTTGTTAAAACACTCACTCCCTGAACTGGATTCCCGACTCTCAGCGCACATTGTTACAATTGGACTGATCATGTCAACATCATACTCTCAAAATCTTAGCTAGCAGTCAACATCATGAAACAAGTCGACAATCTACTGGCTAATCCTTTTTAATCCTTGTCATATGAACAGAAATAATGCAGAGAAATTATAAACGTGTCAGTGCTCATCAGCCATTGGACATAAACATTACACAACAAGTTGGAAATCGCAAACTCAACAATTAGTGGTTTGGAAGGAATCAGTGGCTAACTGCAAGCATTGCAAAGGAATCAGTAGCCTACAATTCAGTGGAGTGTCTGTGGTCCAAAGTCTAAGATTAAGGATTTATTTTCCTAGTTTAAAACGATAAACATTCCACATTGGCCATTTTGTCAATGAAGCATGAATTGTGATGCACTCAAAACTGTTAACTCGGAAGTGCAAAATCTAACTTCAGTGAGTGCTAGACAACTGGGACCTCGGGAAAAACGAGCTTTGACTGGGAAAATACATTTTGAACTTTCATCCAACTCGAAATTGTAAAAATCGGGAACTCGGGCCTCTTTCTAGAGCTATAAACTGAAGATCATTGATGTCATCATGATTCAACCTTTTTTTCTCTCGAGTTCCCAGTTGTTTAGCACCATAAATCCAGAGAATGCCAGACTTTGATGACAAAGTTTGATGGCAAGATTTGCCCATGAAGGACCGCAGCGTCCCATTCCTGTTCAAGTGAGCACAGCACAACAAGGAGTCCAAACGTGTCTTGATTCTTCTGCTTAAATTATGTATTTTAGTTTATTTGTTCGACCATTAAAAAAAAACAAGCGCACAAAACTTAAGTCATACATGCACATGAGTAAAATCATCGAGGATAACACAAAGTCTATAACTTATTTCCATTCTGGTCCTCCTGAGACAAGATTGAACACAGTTAAACACAGTATGGCATTGTGATAATAAACATAAAAACAAAGAAGAACATTATCTCATCATTGCAGTTACATCATAGCGGTTATTCATATGGGCACAGAAGACAAATATTTTTAAAGCTGCCAGGGAGAATGTCGTTTTTATGGGCAGAGGTAACTCATTCCATTCTGAGGCTTCAGAATAAAAGTACCTTTCCCAGCATTACTCCTGAACCTGTATAAGCACATATCAGCAATGCCTGATCTGGTGCTGCAATTGTGTGCATCCCTAACATGGGTAAAGTAAGTTAGATATGTGCGCAGAACCATAAATACTCCTGTAAACCAAACCTAGTCTAATCTGGGACACCCTAGCCTTAACAGGCAGCCAGTTTCTGAAAGCAGCTCCTGCCTATATGAGTACGTGGACTCACCTTCAATACTACCCTGATCAGCTTATTCTGAGATATCTGGAGCTTCCCCTTCATAAACTTAGATAAGCCCCCAAACCAGGAAGTACTAGCATAGTCAAAATGGCATTAGATAGCACTTTCATGGAGTCCTTATCAAGCAGCTTGGACTTTCTAGACAATAGCTTAGTCCTGGCATTAACCTTCCCTAGCACTTTATTGGCCATGCTCACACCTCCCAAGCTTCCATCAAGGATACATCCCAAGTAGCTAACAGAGGTTTTAGTAGTCAGCACTTCACCCCCTAACTCAAATCTGATTTCAGATGACCTACACAATTTAGGTCTGGATCCAAAAATAATTGATTCAGTTTTCCCCAAGTGCAGAGAGAGCTTATTACCTCCAAGCCATTTGTTAATGTTAGTAAGCTCTGTGCTAAGTATGCTCTCCAACATAGTTCTACTTTTGTGAGACACCAGAAGTGTAGAGTCATCCACATAATGGAAAAGACGGCAAGAACCAGCAACTTTTTCATATCGTTAATATACAGTAAAAAGAGTACAGGCCCAAACACACTCCCTTGCGGAACGCCACAACTCATTGGTTTTGCCTGAGACAGTGCACCATTAACCTCTACTACTTGCTTGTAACATGCCAGGAAGGTATGTATACTGTAGCTAAGAAAGTAATACTAAGCGTATGTTGTGTAGTAAGCTGTTAGTAGCCCATGTGCATCACACTAATGATTTTGTCTATTTTCACCTTAATTTCACCTACTGTTCTGACTTGGTGGTGCACATGTAGCCTATAACCTCTTTGTGAGAAATGTAATCATATAATATTGTAATAGCTTTCATTGTCTACTTATATGCCCCCTTTATTATCCTACAGATTTCAAAAGTGCTGAACAAAGTTATATTGACAACGTCTGGCCTAGCTCGCTCATTAATGTCTTAATCGAAATTACGGATTGCCTCTTATGCGCATGTCATCCACTTATGCCATAGTTTGTAGATCTCAATTGTCAGTAGAAACCACATTTGTTTAAGCAAGCCAGCCATTTCAGCTATGTTTTCTTAAAAGCAGTAAATGAGGCTAAATGAATTGTTTCTCTGCCAGACAAGGCTCCGCTGATAGCCAGGTGTAGCAGTGGTATAGTGCAGTGTATAGTGCAATACGGGTATTGTTTTTGTTGTGTTGTGTAGTAGCTTTGCTGGCATGCATCCCACTTGTTTTATTTTTGCCCCACCAAGATTTACATGCTTAAACCGCCACTCAACAGGTTAAAAAATGATTTAAAGCCTTGAGACAATTAAGACATGCATTGTCTATGTGTGCCATTCAGAGGGTGAATGGGCAAGACAAAACATTTAAGTGCCTTTGAACAGGGTATGGTAGTAGGTGCCAGGCGCACCAGTTTGTGTCAAGAATTGCACCACTGCTAGGTTTGTCACGCTCAACAGTTTCCCGTGTGTATCAAGAATGGTCCACCACCCATAGGACATCCAGCCAACTTGACACAACTGTGAGAAGCATTGGGGTTAACATGGACCAGCATCCCTGTGGAAAGCTTTTGACACCTTGTACAGTCGATGCCCGATGTTTGGTGCATAGTGAAAACAGTAGTGGTTGTCACGAACCGGCTCAAAGCCCGTAAGAAAAAGGGAGACAACGTGGAGATAAGGAGTAACAAAATATATACTTATTAAATAATTAACTAAGTACAATATACAATGGTGTGTGTAATCAGTAGTGTAAGTGAGTGTTTTACATGCATAAAATGTGATAATGCAGGGTGTTGAAAGGTGCCAAAGCAAACAACCAAAAGGCCACCAAGAAACACAAGATCTAGAAAGGTGTCTGCATGGAGAGAGTCTCTTCCATGAATGTGGAAGAGGTCTATTTATCCTGGGACACACCGAGCCCAGGTGTTTCCCATGTAGCGGATGACCCTCCCAACTCCACCCACCGGCATCCTAATAAGGAAACAAGAACAAAGACCATACGGCAGACAGAGTGGGAGGGTCGTCACATGGTCCTCGAACTTAACCTTAAGGAACACCGAAACTTACCTTGATTTGTCAGAGGACAAACCCTCCACAGAGACAAACATATATTTCAGACAGATTAGATCTATACCAGGCAAGAAATATTCTGCGTAGACCAATTAGGGTTTCCAATCCCTCCAAAATAATGTGGTGATCAATGGTGTGGAAAGCAGCACGAAGGTCTAGGAACACAAGAACAGATGCAGAGCCTTGATCTGACGCTATTAAAATGTAATTTACCACCTTCACGATAGCAGTCTCAATACTATGGTGGGGTCTGAAACCAGACTGGAGTGTTTCTTATACATTATTTGTCTTCAGGAAGGCAGTGAGTAGTTGAGCAACAGCTTTAACTGAAAATGAATTAGAGGAATGGGAGATTCGATATAGGCCAATATTTTTTCAATTTAATTTCCAGGTCAAGGTTTGTATCTTTCAGTAGAGGCTGTATTAACCTGTTGCGTCGCGCAATACCGGATCCGGGATTCTATTTATAGCCTCAAGCTCATTAGCATAACGCAACGTTAACTATTCATGAAAATCGCAAATGAAATGAAATAAATATATTTGCTCTCAAGCTTAGACTTTTGTTAACAACACTGTCATCTCTGATTTTCAAAATACGCTTTTCAACCATAGCTAAACAAGCATTTGTGTAAGAGTATTGATTGCTAACATAGCTATAAGCCTAGAATTCAGCCAGCAACATTTTCACAAAAACAAGAAAATAATTCAAATAAAATCATTTACCTTTGAAGAACTTCAGATGTTTTCAATGAGGAGACTCTCAGTTAGATAGCAAATGTTCAGTTTTTCAAAAAAATATTATTTGTGTAGGACAAATCGCTCCGTTTTGTTCACGTTTGGCTATGAAAAAAACCTGTATACAGTTATAGCCTCAAGCTCATTAGCATAATGTAACGTTAACGATTTCTGAAAATAGCAAATAAAATGAAAATAATGCACCTGCTCTAAAGCTTAGCCTTTTCTTAACAACACTGTCATCTCAGATTTTCAAAATATGCTTTTGAACCATCGCTATTCACTAATTTGTGTAAGAGTATGCTAAGCTAGCTTAGCATTTTGAGTAGCATTTAGCACGCAACATTTTCACAAAAACCAGATAACCAAATAAATAAAATCATTTACCTTTGAAGAGCTTCGGATGTTTTCAATGAGGAGACTCTCAGTTACATAGCAACTGTTCAGTTTTTCCTGAAAGCATATTTGTGTAGGAGAAATCGCTCCGTTTTGTACATCACATTTGGCTACCGAAACGAACCGAAAATTCAGTCACCAACAACGTCAAACTTTTTCCGAATTAACTCCATAATATCGACCGAAACATGGCAAACGTTGTTTGGAATCAATCCTCAAGGTGTTTTTTCACATATCTCTTCATTGATATATCGTTCGTGGAAGCCTGCTTTCTTCTCTGAATTCCATGGAAAAATACTTGCAGCTGAGGTTTGCGCACCAATTTCGGCGCAGGACACCGGGCGGACACCTGGTAAATGTGGTCTCTTATGGTCAATCTTCCAATGATATGCCTACAAATACGTCACAATGCTGCAGAGACCTTGGGGAAACGACAGAAAGGGCAGACTCATTCCTCTCGCATTCACAGCCATATAAGGAGACAATGGAAAACGGAGCCTCAAAAATCCTGCTCATTTCCTGGATGGCGTTTCATCTTGGTTTTGCCTGTAGCTCACGTTCTAGGGCACGCACAGAAAATATCTTTGCAGTTCTGGAAACGTCAGAGTGTTTTCTTTCCAAAGCTACCAATTATATGCATAGTCGAGCATCTTTTTGTGACAAAATATTGCGCTTAAAACGGGAACGTCTTTTTATCCAAAAATGATATAGCGCCCCTAGAGTTTCAAGAGGTTAATGCCACTTTTAGTGAGTTTGGTACACATCCGGATGATAGAGAGCCATTTATTATGTTCATGTGAGAATTGAAAATATGTTTTGTTTGCTATGCAGGCTTTTTGTTTGAGCTGAATCTGCAATACAGGATTCTGCAACATATAGTGTGACTAGCTGAGAGGCTGAGGTTAAGCTTGGGTGTAAACAGTATTTAGATCATTGACACATGCATAGAAGTGTTGCAAATAGTTAATTTTAGGTTGGAACACAAAAACAGGAACTGAGCTTGCGGCCGCAGTCTCTAGGGTGCGATCACATAGATAATCTGCACAGCAACAACTACGCCTGCCAACTGCAGCACCTGGGAGTTGGGATCAGCCTGTGTGCTAACGATAGGCTGAGCAAGCTTAAACCACACTCAGCCTCTACTCTGATAGGCCAGCTCAGAAGCTGGAACTATTTCTGTCAGAGTATTTAATAAGAACCTTGTTAGGAACAGACCAGTCCCATGTACACGAAGATTGCATTTATTATACTTAATTAAAACTTGTTACTGAGAACAATGACCTAGTCTTACACTGTCCTTTTTCACCAGATCTGATTCAAGCGACTTAACAATTGGTGACCCCGACGCGATCTGGTAGAAGGACTTCGCTGGAACTTTGTCCAGACAATTGGCCATCGCTGTCGTCGAAACCGAGTGCCTCACAAATACAGACCAGTCAATCAAAAGGTAAGCAGATACCTATTGTTGAAAAACTAAAACTCTGCATATTGGCAATTATCAAAATTATTTTGTGAGACACCCATTTGATGTAAGTGACTAAAGTTGTGAATTCTAAACATCTCTATAAATCTTATACTGTAATAACTGCAATCTGTGTGTGTGTGTGTGTGTGTGTGTGTGTGTGTGTGTGTGTGTGTGTGTGTGTGTGTGTGTGTGTGTGTGTGTGTGTGTGTGTGTGTGTGTGTGTGTGTGTGTGTGTGTGTGTGTGTGTGTGTGTGTGTGTGTGTGTGTGTGTGTGTGTGTGTGTGTGTGTGTGTGTGTGTGTGTGTGTGGTATGGGACCAAAATTAACATCAGGGACGTGAGAGGTCTGGGACCAAAATTAACATCAGGGATATGTGAACAAGGGATAAAATAGAGTAGTATATGATATGCTAAACTATATAAACATGAATAATATTAGACAGAAAAAGTCTTGAAGGCACTAAAATCCACACTTGAAGTTAATGGGGGTAAACAGGGGAAGGAGTGGAAGACTAGAGGGGGGAAATTATATAAGGAATGGTTAAAAGAAGGTAGTATTAGTGTGCCAAATGGACTTCCAATAGAAGGAGAACCCGCTAGAATATTGGAAATTTTGAAACGAAAAACCAAGAAGACATGCATTGATTGAGAAGAGGAGGGCGAGCCGAGTAAGCGTAAACTAAAGGAGGCAATGGAGAAACTAAAAGAACGTGTAGGACTGGCCATATTAGACATTTTTTTTTAAAGATGTGGAGAAAAACGATTCGGACATTTCGGCCCACCGCCATCTGCCCCAGTATGAAGGACCAGGAATCATGGCCCCAGTCCTGGACCTTACCGCAACGGTAAACTATCACAAAAGAAGAACAGAAGATGACAGAACAGAAAACGAAGGAATGAATGGTAAGAAGGGGAAGAGACGATGAAGTCAGTAAGTTGCTTGAAGAAATCAAACTGCTGTGAAAAGCCATTGTTGATCTCAGGAGTGAGAAAGAGGAAACATATGCTATGAGTCTGGTGAGCAGAAGTGAAGCAGGCAGCATGACCCGAAGAGGAGAGAGAAGAACGAAAAAGAGGAAGTCAGAACAGTGAGGTAGGGTTGGGCCAGTCATGCGGGCCATGGCAAAAGACTGGAGATGGAGAAAAACAGAACATTAATGGAATTGGACAAACAGTTGCAATCAGAAACAGAAGAAATAAGAAGAATGGAGCAAGAGTTGGAAGACCTGGAACAACTCCGTAAGAAGGGACAGAGAGAGATATCTAGGGGGAACAGATACCTCACTGCGGTAGTGACCTGGACGCCAGAGGCAGAGAAAGCATTCATTGAGCTGAAACAAACCTTGGCGCAGGCTGAGGCCCTGTCGCTCCCTGACTACACACTGCCATTTCGTTTGGATGTTTCTGAACAGGATGGTTACGTGCATTCCATCCTTTATCAGAAACAAAAGGGGGAGCATAGAGTGTTGCACTACTATAGTGCTAAATTGGATAACATTGAATGTGGACAAACTGATTTCGCAAGACACATTGCAGCACTGGCTTGTGAAGGAGTCAGGCGCAGGACACAGGCAGGAGTTAAACCGCTGTATTTATCTATCCGAGAACGGAACAAAAATCCTGTTATAAAACAAATACAAAACAGGATACGAACTCCAACACACGAAAGACAATCACGCACAAAACAGAAAGGGAAACCAGAGAGTTAAATAAGGAACATAATCATGAGATGGGAATCAGGTGTGTAAAACAGACAAAAAAGGAAAAATGAAACATGGATCGGTGGCAGCTAGAAAGCCGGTGACGTCGACCGCCGAACACCGCCCGAACAAGGAGAGGGAACAACTTCGGTGGAAGTCGTGACAGTACACCCCCCTTGACGCGCAGCTCCAGCAGCGCGCCGACACCGGCCCCGGGGACGACCCGGGGGACAAGACGCAGGGCGATCAGGATGGAGTCGGTGAAATTCCTGGAGTAACGATGGGTCAAGGATGTCCCCCACCGGTACCCAGAATCTCTCCTCCGGGCCGTACACCTCCCACTCCACGAGGTACTCAATGCCCAGAAGTGGTGCTAAATGCTGTCTTCCACTCATCTCCCGCCCGGATACGCCCCAGGTTCTAAGCACTCCTGAGGTCTAATTTTGTGAAGAAGCGCGCCCCATGTAATGACTCTGTCATACTGGCTATGAGCGGTAGCGGGTAACTGTATTTTACCGTGATCTTATTTAAACTTCGATAATCAATACACGGGTGCAAACCTCCATCAGAGATGGCCGAGACAAAGTACAGAGACAAAGTAGAATCCCAATTCAACGGCTCAGACACAAGAGGCATGTGGCAGGGTCTACAGTCAATCACGGACTACAGGAAGAAATCCAGCCCAGGTCACGGACCAGGATGTCTTGCTCCCAGGCAGACTAAATAACTTTTTTGCCCGCTTTGAGGACAATACAGTGCCACTGACACTGCCTGCAACGGAAAAATGCGGTCTCTCCTTCACTGCAGCCGAGGTGAGTAAAACATTTAAACGTGTTAACCCTCGCAAGGCTGCAGGCCCAGACGGCATCCCCAGCCTCGCCCTCAGAGCATGCGCAGACCAGCTGGCTGGTGTGTTTACGGACATATTCAATCAATCCCTATACCAGTCTGCTGTTCCCACATGCTTCAAGAGGGCCACCATCGTTCCTGTTCCCAAGAAAGCTAAGGTAACTGAGCTAAACGACTACCGCCCGTAGCACTCACTTCCGTCATCATGAAGTGCTTTGAGAGACTAGTCAAGGACCATATCACCTCCACCCTACCTGACTCCCTAGACCCACTCCAATTTGCTTACCGCTCAAATAGGTCCACAGACGATGCAATCTCAACCACACTGCACACTGCCCTAACCCATCTGGACAAGAGGAATACCTATGTGAGAATGCTGTTCATCGACTACAGCTCGGCATTCAACACCATAGTACCCTCCAAGCTCGTCATCAAGCTCGAGACCCTGGGTCTCGACCCCGCCCTGTGCAACTGGGTACTGGACTTCCTGACGGGCCGCCCCCAGGTGGTGAGAGTAGGTAACAACATCTCCACCCCGCTGATCCTCAACACTGGGGCCCCACAAGGGTGCGTTCTGAGCCCTCTCCTGTACTCCCTGTTCACCCACGACTGCGTGGCCACGCACGCCTCCAACTCAATCATCAAGTTTGCGGACGACACAACAGTGGTATGCTTGATTACCAACAACGACGAGACGGCCTACAGGGAGGAGGTGAGGGCCCTCGGAGTGTGGTGTCAGGAAAATAACCTCACACTCAACGTCAACAAAACTAAGGAGATGATTGTGGACTTCAGGAAACAGCAGAGGGAACACCCCCCTATCCACATCGATGGAACAGTAGTGGAGAGAGTAGCAAGTTTTAAGTTCCTCGGCATACACATCACAGACAAACTGAATTGGTCCACTCACACAGACAGCATCGTGAAGAAGGCGCAGCAGCGCCTCTTCAACCTCAGGAGGCTGAAGAAATTCGGCTTGTCACCAAAAGCACTCACAAACTTCTACAGAGGCACAATCGAGAGCATCCTGGCGCGCTGTATCACCGCCTGGTACTGCAACTGCTCCGCCCTCAACCGTAAGGCTCTCCAGAGGGTAGTGAGGTCTGCACAACGCATCATCGGGGGCAAACTACCTGCCCTCCAGGACACCTACACCACCCGATGTTACAGGAAGGCCATAAAGATCATCAAGGACATCTACCACCCGAGCTACTGCCTGTTCACCCCGCTATCATCCAGAAGGCGAGGTCAGTACAGGTGCATCAAAGCTGGGACCGAGAGACTGAAAAACAGCTTCTATCTCAAGGCCATCAGACTGTTAAACAGCCACCACTAACATTGAGTGGCTGCTGCCTACACACTGACACTGACTCAACTCCAGCCACTTTAATAATGGGAATTGATGGGAAATGTTGCAAATATATCACTAGCCACTTTAAACAATGCTACCTTATATAATGTTACTTACCCTACATTATTCATCTCATATGCATACCTATATACTGTACTCTATATCATCGACTGCATCCTTATGTAATACATGTATCACTAGCCACTTTAACTATGCCACTTTGTTTACATACTCATCTCACATGTATATACTGTACTCGATACCATCTACTGTATCTTGCCTATGCTGCTCTGTACCATCACTCATTCATATATCCTTATGTACATATTCTTTATCCCCTTACACTGTGTATAAGACAGTAGATTAGGAATTGTTAGTTAGATTACTTGTTCGTTATTACTGCATTGTCGGAACTAGAAGCACAAGCATTTCGCTACACTCACATTAACATCTGCTAACCATGTGTATGGTTAGATTTGATTTATCCTTCGTCTTCACAAAAAAGAAACTTGAGGATATAGGTGAGATGGAAGGCTGAATGTATCCCTGTCCCAGAGATTCGGTGACATATGTCTCCATAGCTGCCGTCTCCTCCTGTGACAGAGGATACACGTGACTCCTGGGAAGTGGAGCTTTTACCAAGAGATCTATCTCACAACCCCCCTGTCGATAGGGTGGTAATTGAGAGAGTTAAATAAACCAGAGAGTTAAATAAGGAACATAATCATGAGATGGGAATCAGGTGTGTAAAACAGACAAAAAAGGAAAAATGAAACATGGATCGGTGGCAGCTAGAAAGCCGGTGACGTCGACCGCCGAACGCCGCTCGAACAAGGAGAGGGAACAACTTCGGTGGAAGTCTTGACAACCATAGGGAAAATGGCACACATTGTGATGAGACACCCACTGGAAATCAACAAAGATCACGGAGTGACAGAATTTATTGCCTCAACTATTTACTCTGTCAAGCAAAAGGAAATCCAATATCACAAAACTGATCATGGCAAAGCACATCATGTATGTGACCGAAGGAACCAACATGACAGATGGAACGGGAGAGGGAGAGCCACATATCTGCGAGGAAAGAGCAGCAAAACAAGTAAAGGTTTGAATAGACCTTGAAAGTACGCCACTGGATGGGGTAGGAAAGACCCTATTCACAGATGGATGCTGCTACAGGTCAAGAGACCCAGGAGAAGTTGGCAGAACTAAGAGCGTTGAGGAGAGCATTGGAGCTAAGCAAAGGAAAGAGAGTAAACATCTACACTGACTCTGCTTACACGCACGGGATTGCACACAATGGATGAGGGGCTACCTAACCAGCTCAAATGAACCCATAAAACACAAACAAGAAGTGCAACGGCTGATCGAAGCAATCAAACTACCAACAAGTGTGGCCATCATGAAGTGTAAAGGACGCAGTAAAGAAAACACCAAAATAAGGGAGGGAAACAACATGGCAGACCTAGCGGCCAAAAATGCAGGATACACTGCACAGCAGATGGTACAGAGAACGAGAGAAATGCAAGACGAACTAACAATGGACACAGTTAGGCAACTACAAGAGGCAGCGGACATATATGAACAGACCGTTTGGAGTAAGCATGGAGCTAGGAGAGATCATTAAGGCATCTAGGGGGCACACACTGGAAAGACTGTGGCACCCACCAAGCTGCTTAGGTCAACGATATGAGAGGAACACAACAAAGCGCATGGAAGATGAGGAAGTGTAGCAAAAACTCTGGAGATAGTATGGTGGCACCCACACATGCTAGACATGACCAGGGAAGTGTCAGAAAGTTGCAAGGTGTGCAGAAGCTACAATAAAGTTTCATTGGGAGCGGTCATAGGCAGTTTCCCTGTACCGGATGCACCGTTCCAGGACATTTGCATAGACTTTACAGACATGGGACAGGACAACAGAGTGGAAGGCAAGAGGTACCTACTGGTAATGGTAGACAGGTTTACCAGATGGGTGGAATCCATACCAACAGCAAGGGAAGATGCAAAAGTGGTCAAAGTGAAGGGAACTTATACCAAGATTCGGGGTACCTAGAATGATCAGATCCGACAACGGTACACATTTTAAGAATGTGCATCTGAAGGAGGTCGAACAAGCACTGGGAATAACCCACAAGTATGGGTCAGTATATCATCCTCTGTCCCAGGGTTTAGTGGAGAGGTAACCAGATACTTAAACGAAAAATGGCTAAAATAATGGCAGGGACAAAGCTGAAGTGGATAGATGCGTTGCCTTTAGCTTTAATGTCAATGAGAAATTCACCCAGGTCCAACACCCACCTTACTCCCCACGAGCTATTGACAGGACGAAGAATGCCAGGCCCACCGGCAGACAATTTGAGCCTATCTAGGTTAGACATTGCTAAAGTTAGATACCGACTACATGCAGGCACTAACCTCTCTGGTCGAAAGACTATCCACACAGGTGGTGGCGGTCCGAACTCCGGCTGTGGAGACCACAGACGAGAACAGAGATATCCAAGTGGGAGACTGGGTAAGAGTCAAGGTGCACTCCAGGAAGTGGACAGAACCCAGATGGGAAGGACCCTATCAAGTAAAAGAGGTATCTAGTCACTCGTTGAGAGTGAACACAAATCGAAATCCCGTGGTATCACCGTACTCATTGTGCTAAAGACTCAGCCCCGAGTAGGACCCTAGACCAGGTCGTATCAGACGTGGCAGAGTCACAACCCTAGGAAAATGTACCTTACGTACATTTGCGGGTTTTTGCTACTAATTGTAGGAACAGAGGGATCTACTGTAGTGAATGGTAGCATTTCCAAGGCTCTTGAAGGACTAGACAAGCTATCTGCAGAAATAAAGAACATGGCAGGAGCGGAGAGGACTGGACTGTTCTCCTGGTTGGGTGAGTGGTTCTGTAGGTACACAACATTGGTGGTTGCTGGATTTCTGACCCTGGTTGCGGTATTGGTTGTATTAATGTGCTGCGGTGCCTGCATTATACCTTGTCTGAGAAAATCCATTACAGACGTGGTTCATGCCGCTGGGATGATGCCCCTGCTCAAGGTGAAGGATAATGAGGCAGACACCGAGATGGGGCCGATGGAAGATGATCCCTGGTTTGCTATAGTTGAGGTTAATGAGTGACACCATAGGGGGTGTCAAAAGGGGGACTCAAAAATAGTTATTTCTTATTCTATAAACGTTTATTACTTTTAATAATGCTATTTAATAACGAGATGTTGTTCTCCATTTCAAAGAGGGTTTTAAGTTCCTAGGTGGCTGGTAGCCTAGTACATAGTGGGATCGAATGGAGGACATGAAGGTATATTAAACATTGTTGCATTTATTTGAATCATTGCTGCATTTATATTCACACCCTAATGGGTGTGAAAAGGGGGATTGTGAGAATTGAGAATGTTGTTTGCTATGCAGGCTTTTTGTTTGAGCTGAAGCTGCAATACAGGATTCTGCAACACATAGTGTGACTAGCTGAGAGGCTGAGGTTAAGCTTGGGTGTAAACAGTATTTAGATCGTTGACACATGCATAGAAGAGTTAATTTTAGGTTGGAACATGAAAGCAGGAACTGTGCCTGCGGCCGCAGTCTCTAGGGTGCGATCACATAGATATTCTGCACAGCAACAACTACGCCTGCCAACTGCAGTGCCTGGGAGCTGGGACCAGCCTGTGCGCCAACAATAGGCTGAGTAAGTTTAAACCACACACAGCCTCTACTCTGATCGTTCCAGCTTCTGAGCTAGCCTATTTCTGTCAGAGTATTTAAGAAGAACCTTGTTAGGAACAGACCAGTTCTCTGCTTGCCCTGCGTGGTGTTGCATTGAGCCCGTGTACATGAAGACACGAAGATTGCATTTATTATACTTAATTCAAACTTGTTACTGAGAACAATGACCTAGTCTTACACTTTGTCCTTTTTCACCAGATTTGATTCACGCAACTTAACATTCAACATAGGAGGGCCAAGCACAGGAAGTTGCTCTTTCAGTAGTTTAGTTGGAATGGATTCCAGTAGACAGCTGGAAGGTTTAGAGGCAATGATTATTTTAGTGAATGTGTCGAGAGATACAGGATTACAAATGTTTAATGTCTCCATTGATCTAAGGTCCTGGCAGTTCTGTGCAGTCTCAGGACAACTGAGTTTGGGAAAATATGCATATTCAAAGAGTCCGTAATTTGTTTTCTAATGATCATGATCTTTTTTGTCAAAGAAGTTCGTGAATTCATCACTGCTAAAGTGAAGGTCATCTTTACTTGGGGAATGCAGCTTTTTACTAAGATTTTGCACTACTGTCTTTCCAAGCTGTGTGGAAGACTTCCCATTTGGCAGAGCACCATTACTCACATGAATGCCAAAGTATAAAATTGGTGTGAGTACCAAAGATAAAGTCAAAAGCAGAACAATTTAGATCCAGACCAAAACTTTAAGACCTAGACCAAGGATCAGTGGAGCCAGACCATGACCAGACCAAGACCAGTTTAAATGGATAAAAATAAGATCCCGGGGCCTCAAAATATGGCCCAAAACATACATGCACCAGTTGTCACACAAAAGTTGGCATTTAAAAAAAACTGAACTTGACATGAGAATGTGCTTATCCTCACACAAACTTTAGAAAGTTTCTAGTGGTTAAGGTATTGCATTGCAATTAAAGGCAAAAGTTACCTAGTTGTAGCCTACTGGGCTGTCGCAGCTGTTGAAGGATGAGGACCAAGGTGCAGCGTGGTGAGCGTACATTTTAAAGGTAGAACTCACAGTTCACGTCCATTGACGTTTTTAATGATCAGACCATATTTAATTTACAACATAATACATAACCATTGCAAAATAAAATTCCTCACCTTTTGTGGCCATGATGAGTTCATATTCCGATGTAGACATAGGTCTATAACAAATTACCTTGCGCATCTCT
Organism: Oncorhynchus masou masou; assembly: GCF_036934945.1. Classification (NCBI taxonomy): domain Eukaryota; kingdom Metazoa; phylum Chordata; class Actinopteri; order Salmoniformes; family Salmonidae; genus Oncorhynchus; species Oncorhynchus masou. The sequence continues at coordinate 67,092,640 of NC_088212.1, forward strand.
CATTTAATTGGGCCTATTAGACAGGCTATTATAATTTTAACAAATTGCTCTGAAAGTATTGTTATTTCTGACAATTCACCATGAGTGTCACGATCGTCGTATGGAGTGGACCAAAGCGGACCAAATACTTATTTTCCACCATAATTTGCAAATAAATTCATTAAAAATCCTACAATGTGATTTTCTGGATTTTTCTTCTCATTTTGTCTGTCATAGTTGAAGTGTACCTATGATGAAAATTACAGGCCTCATCTTTTTAAGTGGGAGAACTTGCACAATAGCTAGACTGGATAAGACGTATGCTACAGATCCTTCCTCTGATCTATATAAAGAATTTCAGCTACTCCAATCTGAATTTGACGAGCTCTCTACCAGACAAACTGAACAATTACTCTTATGAGCTTGATAGAGTGTATGAGCAAGATGACAAGGCCAGTAAACTCCTTGCACATCAGATCCGTGAGCCTGAGGCCTTACGTTTAATCCCACAAATAAGGATCCTGTCTGGTGCTACCACAGTTATACATAAAGAGATCAATGATCAATTCAAAAAAAAAAAATGTACTCTGCGCTGTACACCTCTGAATCTCCTCAAGACCCTTTGTTGATTGATTCTTTCTTTGATGGTCTGAATATGCCTTCAATTGATACAGACTCTCATGATGGTTTAGAAGAACAATTTACACCAGAGGAGATTGCAACTACAGTGTCCACAATGAAAGTGGTGAATCACCGGGTCCAGACGGTTTTCCAAACAAATTTTACAGGATGTTTTCCAGTCTGCTTTGCCCATTCCGGTCTCAATTATTTGCAGAGTGTCTTAAAACATCAAAGCTACCGCTGAGTCTTTATCAAGCCTCAATTTCATTACTATTAAAGAAAAACAAAGGACCCCCTGGAATGTGGATCTTATCGCCCAATCTCGCCTTTAAACTGTGATTACAAAATCCTAGCCAAGCTCTTAGCCATCTGAATGGAAAACTCGCTGTACCCAAGTAAATAGACTCTGACCAGAATGGCTTTATGAGAAATAGGCATTTGTTTTTCAATATTAGACGCCTTATGGATATACTGTACTCCCCAGCGTCGGGGGACCCGCGGTGGTGGTCTCGATCGATGGGAAAAAAGCTTTTGACCGCGTTGAGTGGGACTACCTAACCGCTGCCCTTTATAGATTTGGCTTAGGTCACAAATTCATTGCTTGGATAAAGATTCTTCATTTCTCTTCCATGGCTTCGGTACAGACTAACAACTTGTTCTCTGACTATTTCCCCTGCACCCTTTCCGTCGCACTGTGCTCAAATGATGCTATTCAAGGTATACTCAGGACAGGCTTAGAACAGAAATACCTTCTTTTGTTTATCTCCAACCCTGATACCTCATTACCACATTCCGTATCTATTCTTAAACAGTTTGGAGCAATCTAAGGGTACAAGCTGAATCTAGGCAACAATTATATTTTTCCTGTAAATAAGGCTGCTTTAAGTGCTCTTTTACAAGCTTTCAGTTTAGGATTGTCTGGGATCAATTCACCTACTTGGGAGTTAAAGTGACAAGGAAATATTCAAATTTGTTTAAGTAAAACATTGTTGCTCTAGCAGACAGTTTGAAACTATCTTTTACTTTTTGGAAGTCTCTACCTCTGTCTCTTATTAGAAGGGTTAATGTCATTCAAATGAATGTGTTGCCCAAATGTGTATGCTTATTTCAATGTTTACCCATTTCTATTCCAAAATCTTTTTTTAATTCACCGGATCAAACATTCATGTATTTTATTTGGGATGGCAAGGTACCACGGATGGGTAGAAGACATTTACAAAAGCCTAAGGTATTGGGTGAGTTAGCTATACCAAATTTCCAGACATACTATTGGACTACAAATTTCAGAGCCCTTTTATACTGGCTACAGGTTGATTCTACTGGCCCAAATCCACTCTGGGTCCAGATGGAGTCTGAATCATGTAAACCTGCTGCAATTTCCTCTGTGTTGTGCTCATCTCTCCCAGTGTCCCTAGGAAAAAGGTGTATCAACCCAATTGTAAAGCAGTCTCTTAAAATGTGGATTCAGTTCCGTTTAGCCTTTAGCCTTCGAGGCTTTTCTCTATCAGGCCCAATCAATCAGAGCATTTTATTTTCTCCATCTTTAAATGGGACTTTTGGCATCTGGCACTCACTGGGCCTCTCCTCACTAATCCAATTATTATTTGATGATACATTTGCCTCTTTTGCTCAGTTACAGGAAAAGTTCAACCTCCCCCAATCCCACTTCTTCCACTATCTCCACACTAGGAACTTTGTTAGAGCTACCACACCTGAACTTCCCAATATGCATCTTTGAGCTAAACAAGCTTCCTAAGTGTGCAATTTCCGATGTCTATGCAATCATCAATGACTTACAGAACCCTTCTTTGTTGCCTTTAAAGACTCGATGGGAAAAGGATTTGGGGATGACACCTGGGAATCGGTTCTGCACAGGGTGCACTCGTCCTCTTTTAGCACTAGACACAGCCTCATTCAATTCAAGGTGGTTCACCATATCCACTGGTCCGGTGACAAACTCTGAAGAATATTCTCTGATTTTGATCCTACTTGTGTTCGATGTAAAACAGGACCAGCCACACTGTTTCATATGTTTTGAGACCGTCATAAATTGTCTGGTTTCTGGGAATTAATATTTAAATGTTTCTCTGATATGACACTGTTATACATCTGTCTCACTTATAGCCCTTTTTGTAGTACTGCCCATACGTACCCCCCCTGTCAATAATTCAGTGTTTGGGCTCCAAACATCATAAAACAGTCTTACTTTGAACAGTCCACATTTAACATTTACATTTAAGTCATTTAGCAGACGCTCTTATCCAGAGCGACTTACAAATTGGTGAATTCACCTTCTGACATCAGTGGAACAGCCACTTTACAATAGTGCATCTAAATCATTTAAGGGGGGGTGAGAAGGATTGCTTTATCCTTTATTCCTTGAAGAGGTGGGGTTTCAGGTGTCTCCGGAAGGTGGTGATTGACTCCGCTGTCCTGGCGTCATGAGGGAGTTTGTTCCACCATTGGGGGGCCAGAGCAGTGAACAGTTTTGACTGGGCTGAGCGGGAACTGTACTTCCTCAGTGGTAGGGAGGCGAGCAGGCCAGAGGTGGATGAACGCAGTGCCCTTGTTTGGGTGTAGGGCCTGATCAGAGCCTGGAGGTACTGCGGTGCCGTTCCCCTCACAGCTCCGTAGGCAAGCACCAGTAAAGTGCTTCACCTGTGATGGCATTCTTATCTGTCAAGCGGTGGGTGTAGCTGGTGCATGGAAGTCAGGCGCAGAAGAGCAGAGATGAGTGAACAAAGAAGCACTTTACTGAGACAATAGTAAGAACAGAACGCAACCGCGTCACAAAAACAAATGCCCAAAGAACAAGTGAGGCAGCACAAAGTACAACAACCAAGTACAAAGTACCGGCTGCCACAAATCACGGGTACAAAATAAAACCCGGCGCAACCCAGTTGGAAGCGTGCCAACCTAGACAATAAACAATACCCCACACAGACATGGAGGGAACAGAGGGCTATATACACATAGTAATCATGAGGAGATGTAAACCAGGTGTATGGAAAACAAGACAAAACAAATGGAAAAATGAAAGGTGGAGCAGCGATGGCTAGAAGACCGGTGACGTCGACCACCGAATGCCGCCCGAACAAGGAGGGGACCAACTTCGGCGGAAGTCGTGACATTATCAAAACAGAGCATTTCTTTGTGGGTTTTTTGGGAGGTCATTGAGGTTGGTGATGTGCCTATTGATACTTATTTAATGTGAATTGTGGATGCCTTACTCCTCTTGCTCTGTCAGAGCCTAACATGCAAGCTTGTTCTGCCCCATGTTTTTATTTGGTTTACACTTAAATTGTTAAAAATAATTATACCATTGTAAACTTTAATTTTGGTCCATTGGATGGTCAGTCTGTGGTCATGACTTGAGTGTGAATGGTTGCATTTCTCCACCCCTTTCTCTTATCTGTTTACAGCAACAATGGTGAGGTGACCACTCTGTTCCTGTATTAATTTTAATTTATTCAAGATTTTTAGTTTCCACTGCTCCAGAGTCCAATGGCGGTGAACTTTGCACCACTCCAGCCAACACTTGGCATTGAGCATGGTGATCTTAGGCTTGTGTGCGGCTGCCCGGCCATGGAAACCCATTTCATGAAGCTCCTGACAAACATTGTGCTGACGTTGCGTCCAGAAACAGTTTGGAACTCAGTAGTGAGTGTTGCAACTGAGGACAGAAGATTTTTATGCTCTACGCGCTTCAGAACTCGGCGATCCTGTTCTATAAGCTTGTGTGGCCTACCACTTTGCAGCTGGGCAGTTGTTGCATTTAGACGTTTCCACTTCACAATAAAAGCACTTACATTTGACCGGGGCAGCTCTAACTGGGCAGAAATTTGACCAACTGACTTGCTGGTCATGGCGCCACGATGAAAGTTACTGAGCTCTTTTGTAAGGTCATTTCTACTGCCAATGTTACCTATGGAGATCGCATAGCTGTGTGCTCGATTTTATACACCTGTCAGCAACGGGTGTGGCTGAAATAGCCGTATTCACTCATTTGAAGGGGTGTCCACATACTTTTGTATATATAGTGTAGCTTTGACCCTCTCAGCTATGTACTCTATGATAAGGTAACTAGAACTGGAGATAAGCATATCAATATTTGGTGCAATCATAAGCTCAGTCTTCCTAGAATGACAGAATAAGGATACTGCAACCTAAGATAAAGGTTTGTATACTCAGCTAAAGCATATATAGACTTAGTATTGTTGACTGCAAAGGGTGGAAGTTGTATGACCACTTATCATACCCTAAAGGATAATCCATTCTTTGATTGCATGTTCAATTTGTTTTGCAAGTGTGCTAATGCTAAGCAATCTCACAGACCACTTTCCCCCCATCCATAACATTAGCTGCATTTGGTGATTTATTACTTTAAAATTAAGTCATGACAACTTTGTAACAAATATATTTATTTGAATGCAATGACCATGATCAAATGGAACGTTATTATTTTAAAAGTCCAAAAATGGACGTACCAATTGCAGATTGACCCTTTAAATTAACTCACCATGGTACCCATTTATGTAACTCATCTGATGTACTTGGCTATAAACTCTGTACCAGATAGGCCTAATCTTTGGTCTCTCTTTGTTAAGTCTCTTTTCAACATTCTAGGAATTGCAGTTATGGTTGCATATTTATTGTCAGTCAACCCTTTTATTACGCAGTTGGTTAAGACAGACCTGTGAAATTGATTTCAGTGAACTCTGTGACACTGCCCGTAAGACTGAAAAGCCTCTCCTCCATTCATTCTGCTGTCTGAAAGGTAAGGAGAAGACTAAGGTAAGGCTTCTCCTTACTGTAAGTGCCATGTTGTGACAGGTTTGTGTAGAGAAAATAGTGTAAGGATAGTAGTCACAAGACTTTACTGTAATTACTCCACAGTTACAATAGTCTGTCTTGGGTGATTTCATTTTTGCTGTGTGAAGCTGTCAAAATGGCTTCTCATGCACAGTAAATGTAAATAGCAAAATGTGATAAAACTTTGCAGTGATCATCTGAAAAGTCAAATTATTTTAAAAGATAACCGTCTAAATAAAAGCATCTCTGTATTGGGTCTATGCTGTGAGGTAAGGTCGGGGGTAAGAAATCATAATGGCAGTTATATTTGCACTGAGTTACCCAATATATTATACTTGTATATCATGATTAGTCTAATCCCATCCTAGAGATTGCACCAGGTTACCTAATATATTATATTTGTAAGCCATTGGTACCATGCTAGCCTATGCCAATTTCTTGTTTACTGTGCATGCCTGGCGCTGAGGGATTTCTAGTGTCTCTTATTAGTGCAGGTGAAGTCCCAGAGTCAAACCACCTTTCCCATGGGGGAAGGGGAACTACACTATCATACTAACTGATCTTTACATTTTTTCAGTAATATTATTTGTACATGTTTGTATTTTGTGGGGATAGATTGGTTCCTCTACAAACAACAAGAGTTGTGGATAAAGCAACAAAAAGGTTCATGTTTTTCCCCTCTAGTTTTTATTTGTTAGCAAGCAAACATGTAGTTTACTGGCACAGCCATGTTGTTGGACTATATCACACAAAGAAATATAAATTTGCATTACTGTAGTTGTAAGTAATATGCTCATTTTAGACTTGATTAATTATAAGGTGATGACATGGTCAGATTTTAAGACAAATAATTCAATTGCACATTTACACAGACAGGGGATCCATTTTAAGCAAAGTCACAGAATGATTTCAGAATCAAACACACTTAAAACAAAACATTAACTGGCATTTAATGCACAACAAATTGTCCAATTTCATTCTAACTTTAGAGCATTAATGTCTGGTTTCAGTCTTCCTCTAGAATGTACTAAATAAAAGTATACATTTTCTTACGAGTGGATTAAATACAAGTATTTAATAAACACAGTATTCTAATGGATATTCAAATATATATTTACAAACCTAATGTAAGTACATTGTAGTGACTCATGGTAATAATCATAATGTTGAATGAGGTAATTATGTGCGCAAAAAGTGCTGCAAGTACTCACTTGAGAGAAGTAATGGTGATAGCAATGCCACAACTGATTTGCAGCACACTATTGTTTTCCTTAATTACCTGTTGTACAGAAAAACAATATAATGTACAATAGGGTGACCAGGATAGACGGAATGAATACATTATAAACCCTTTTAAACATACAAAACTATATTGTATACGTCCTGATTTACAAAAATAGAGGTTAAGTCGTTCTCAGTCTAAAAATAGGATTTAAAAGACACTTTGTGGTAGACGTTCTGTAAACATAAATTCTGCAACATTTGAGCAAATACGATTGGAGAGATAGCCTAGTAATTGAATGGCCCGGAGCTAGTTTACTAAGGTATGTGGAATTGTTTCAAGATGGTCATACCAAGGATCATTTTGCTATTTGATTTAAGAGTGTTAGGACCCCTGTAGGTATACAATTTTTTAAATAAAACAAACATTTGATAAGACATTGAATTTGTTCTTACCGCTATTAGCCTTTAGAAACACATTGAATAACAGATTCATACATGGAAAAACATATTTACTTTTCGTATCAGGTTTAGAACTTATACAGTAGGTTAGGATAATTAAAGTTGCAGGTTAGGAGAATTAGGTTAAGGTTAGAGGGGATAGTGTTAGCTAAAATAATCACCTTAGATGTCAATTTGACAACCTGTATCCCATCTAGACATGATCTTGAAGCTCTGCCTCCTACCGCAGATGCGGAAGGCAGTCGTCAGTGGATGTGGTGGATTGAGACGCAGCCCACGCAAAACAGATCTCAAATTTAAACAGAATGATTTTCATGGGAATTTTCGTTTATTGTGCTCATTGAATTTCCATGGGGGCACGGACATCGACTTTCCATGGTTGGGAACAATACTCTGCCCTCTACAATGTTAAGGTACAATCCTGCCCTCTGCTGGCTATGTCAGTTGGTGCTCTGTGTGGGAATGAAGTGTCCATGCAGATCCATGTGAATGCTGGCGTCAATTGAGGCACGAGCAATTACCTCAAAGGTTTTGGCATTAAGGACAAGCATGAAGGGGGATATCTTTGGATTGAGTGAGACGACTGAGGACAAAATGACTCCTGAAAACAGAAAATAAATAAATGTACTGTTTTATAGTGACAGAGCTGATTAAATGCTTTGTTGTGTAAAAGTAGGCCTACTGCCTCTCACCGTCATCCTCCTCCACAGCTCCTGGTGAAGCAACAAACACAGGCTCAGAGGGGTAGCAGTCCTCCTCTGTCCACTCAATGTACTTTCTGGTCACGATGTCCACCTTCCCAATCTGTGTAAGTATTAATAGCACAAACAGCAGCATGTTGTCAGTGAGAAATGAGGACCCACTTCTCTATGTTAAGGAGAATACATTGGTAAGAGACTACCTTATTTGGGTGTGGAGTCCACTCCACTCTTGAGCCATAGAAATAACGGTACTTCTTGCCATTGAATTTGTAGTTTATCCCTGGCAACTCCAAACCTGTTTGTGTACAAATGGAGATAAATATGTATTTATGAAATGTTCCATTAAAAAAAAACGAACAACTATTTGACTAACAACTGCTTGACTCCACTTTTACTAACGTAGCATTTGACCTCTTCATGGAGTGGTATATAATTCATACCGATCACTGATGTTCAGTTGATATCAAAGTCTCACCTTCAAATACTGTTTCAGGCAGGCAATACAGCGAGCCATCTCTTTGCATCACTGCTTTGGCTGTTGTGTCTTTGAGCCTCACCAGATTTGTTCCATTTGGAGTATCCTATAACATACACGTATCCAATCTTCAGTTGTTGTATAAACATGTAATGGTACCATTTAATTTGAATAGGCTTCATGTGAAGCTTATTTTGCCTTGAAAACATGTGAATTCATAGCTAGTTCATGAAAATGTCTAATTAAGCAAAATATCACAGGCCCTGATCAGTTCTAGATGTGATATATTCACAACCTCTCATGCTTTAATGCCTATTATGCTCTATGGCTCCCTCTAAGGTGCCCGGAACATTTGAACTGTTCATAAGGAGCTGCTTCATGTAAAGTGTAACAGAGTTTAATACCAGCGTATTCATGTATTTACAGGAAAGTTGGAGTCTTATCAATATATACCTTGTCAACAGTGAGAGGCAAGACAAATCTCTGGCAGATTGGTGGAGAGAAGTTGACCTTGTTGGTCTCAATGAACTCATGAGTTTCCTTTCTCAGGTTCGCTAAGTAGAACATTTCATACAGATTGCTGTCTTTGTAGGTGATCATGTCAAACACTACATGGCCGTCCTCCTCGTAGGCGTTGATGTGGTGGAAAACTACCAGGGCATCGGTGTAGAACTTGGTGGACACAGCCTTCCCAGTCTTCTTGTCGACCAGGTGGATCAGAGTCTAAAGAATGGCCAAGGGGATCACCAGAGAGAATGTAAGAAGTTTGATTGTTGACAAAGTTAGTTGAAGACAAAAATGAACTTTCCATGAGGTTGTGATCAGACAAGTGTAGCTTACAATGTCCTCTTTGTCGTATTTGAGGCAGCTGGCCCAGTTGACGTTTCTAAATATAGCTGTGGCCAGTCTGAGGATGTCCAGTTTGAATGGCTGCTCGACAAAGATGATGTAATTCTCTGTCATGCCGAAGCTGTGGAAGTAGCTGGGGAAGAGGTTAGAGCGAAATGGTATATTGCAGACCTGCTTCACCTTCCGCAGGGCAGGCTTCTTATGCTCCTTATCTGGAGAGGGAAAGAAAACTTTCCTGTGAACACTTACATGTGTAATCATTCATGGAGGTGTTTCCCCTAACATGTATGTGGCCAGGAACCCCCCAAATTAAAATGTTCTGATACCTGATGCATTTACTGGAACCTTGAAGATGACATAGTTGGGCATGCCAAACCTCATGAGGGCAGTTCCCATGTTATAGGTGTTTCCCTCATCGTCGTAGTGAGGGTGTGCAGTCGCCAAGTTCAGAGCAATGTGATTCCTGTAGTTCATCTGAGGTTGAGTTTACAGGACAGGCAAAGGGAGAATATAAAGCAAGTGATAAAACATAATGGACAACAGTGATCATTTCAACAGATTTTAATTTACCTTTCCAATTACGTCCAGGGTAATTGGGTCAATTTGATTCATGTAGTTGACTTCTGATGAGGCATAGTAGTCCTCCCCATATCTAATGATGTTTATCAGGTTGTTATCTGTGAAGTCAGGGATGGCAGCGAGAAGGTAGGAGAAGGCTCTGAAAAAAGGACAAGATGCATCATGTATTATGTGTTTTTGGTTATGTTTGTCGAGATATTTTGTGTGGACATCCATGTAAGGGAAATGTAAAATCACAAACAAATAAACTATAAATCATGTTTTAAAAAAAATCACTTTACTTTGAAAATATGTTTTTGCAGGGATCGGGATAGATCATTGTCCCAAATTCTGAAACAACAATCTTGTTTGCCTGAGTGTTTTTCTTGAAGGTGTCACTCCTCAGGAATTTACTCCTGTAGTACACCTCACCTGTAAAACAAAGATTCGCAGTGCTATTCAGCCAGTTGGAAATTTACCATTTGTGGAAATGTATGTCTTGTTCCGGTCTCACCATCTTTGAAGGTGAAACTATGAATTAAGGCCATGCCATCAAACCAGTGGTTGTATTCAGTGTCTCCCACTTTAAAGAGACCAGGCCCATTGCGCAGCAGTGTCCCTTGTAGCCACTCAGGGACACATCCTGCAAGCACAGAAGGTACATTGTCACGCCCTGGCCTTAGTATTTTCTTGATTATTTTGGTCAGGCCAGGGTGTGACATGGGTGATTTATGTGGTGTTTTGTAGGCTATGGGATTGTGTTTAGTGAAGTATTCTAGGTAAGTCTATGGTTGCCTGGAGTGGTTCTCAATCAGAGGCAGGTGTTTAACGTTGTCTCTGATCGGGAACCATATTTAGGCAGCCATATTCTTTAAGTCTCTTGTGGGTGATTGTTCCTGTCTCTGTGTTTTGCACCAGTTAGGGCTGTTGTCGGTTTTCACGTTGTTTTTTTTTTGTAAATTGTTCGTATTTTTTCATCTTTCATTAAAGATGTATAAAGAGGACCAAAATACAGCGTGGTTCTCTCTTTCACCAGAAGAGAACTGTTATCATTTTTACCATATTCTAATGTGATAAACCAAACAATGTAGAAGCTGATCCCTCAAAGTTTGACCTTCAGCCTATATATTTTTTTGAATGGCAAATTTGATAATTGTTGAAAGTTTACGTTAGAGGTTCATTATACCTCATATACTGTATATAGGTGTGTGTCCGTGGAGGCTCCTCAGAAGAGGATGACCAGCCGCCTCAGTGATTGAGAAAAATGTCAATTGTAAAACATTTGATAAAACTATACTAAATCACATCACCAAATAATTGATTAAAACATACTATTTTACAATGAAGGTTTACAGCAAAACTAGGCCTTCAACTTGTAAGCATTTCAATTTAGGCTATCATTGTGGGTACTGATGTCTTGCAGAATTATTTTTTTAAACTCTAGTTGTGTTTTATAACGTATTATAGTGCTACACTTAAGAGATCCTAGCTCACAGGCCTCTAAATATAGTCTTTACATTTTTTTTTTTTTACAAAATAGTTGAAGCAACACGTGCAGTGGCTGATAAGAAAAACAGATCTGGCATTAAGAATAGGCTATAAATGGTCGAGATTGTTTGGGACCCCTTGGCTATACCACAGCAGCCCCACACGGACAAATAAAAAAGATCTGTAACCAAGTGAAGGGAGACAAAGTAAGAATTGAAAGTGTAAATGTTCATTCATATTCGTAACTTTGGGTTTTTACATTTACAGATCTAATTTAACGTTTACGTTTCATGCATGGGTTTTTCTTAATTAAGATCCTAACAATACATATGTTCAACTTTTTGGCAGCCATCTCGCTCCATATTTCCCCAATCAATTCTGCAGCAAACGAGAGTGGGAGAAGCTGTCTAACAGAAATCAATGCAACTGCGAACACACATGCAGAAAAGCACAAAGAGAGGGAGGTGCGACGAGAGAGCGGTCGAAAACGCTACTTCGGGGACTGCAGCTAGACAAATTGGTGCTGTCACGTTGTCGCGGCAACAGCAAACCGTCATCTAGCGGATCTCACTGAAAAAAAAGTTGGAAACACTGCACGTGAGATTAATCAGAATGTGCCAATGTAAAAAGTAAAATTGCTCAGAAGTAATATTTTTATTATGCAAGTCTTTAGAAAATAACTGAAATAGCAATAACACTGAGCTACCTTGAAAGATCGGTTTTTAGTACATAAAGGGATACGCCTACGGCTTACCTGTTACTTCTGCTTTGACAGGTTCTGGTGTTTCAGTCCCGTTCTTGCCAATGAGGAATTGAGACATAGCATCAGTTATTAAGGCTATCGGCTGTTGTGGTACAGTGACCCCTTATCAACTAGAATAGCTTAGATCAGACTAGACTGACGGGTCCGTCTATATCTTTGACGACAATAGTCTAGGGGTAAAATTCCAAATGTGTTACATAACTGTATCACGTAGGCGACTAGGCGCCATCTACTGGCTTGTTTATGTAAGGCAATCACAGTGATCACTCACTAAAACTAATACTATCGCCATCTACTGGCAGGTGTATGTATAACCAAACTAACATAATGGTGGTTATCTAACATGACGAAGAAACATAAGTCCGACTTATCAATGCATTTATTACAACTTTGAATTGACACTAGACTTCTTTACATCTCCGTTAACACATTTACTTATTGAACTTGGAGCGGCACGTAGCCTAGTGGTTAGAGCGATGGGCCAGTTATTGAAAGGTTGCAATATCGAATTCCTAAACTGACAAGGTAAACATCTGTCGTTCTGCCTCTGATCAAGGCAGTTAACCCACTGTTCTTAGGCAGTCCTTGTAAAATAAGAATTACGTCAACCGACTTGCCTAGTTAAAAGGTGATATTAGAAATTGAATGTGCTTTTGTGCAGTCGCCATGATAATGGGCGGCTGCCCTATTGAGTTTATAAGTGTAATGGGCTGCCCCACAGAAAGTGTTATTACTGAAAACTAAAAGTCCTCGGTGTATCCCATCTCATCCCTCACCTGGTAAACAGCTGAGGGGTGGGGCTGGAGAATGGAGTACAACACGTTTATATTTAGGATTCTGATGGTGTTAAACAGTTTGATACGCTCATCAGGCATTACAAATTACAGTCGTCAAGAAATCAATGGCTATAAACAGTGTCATTATTTTACAAGTAAAAACATGTACAGTGCATCTGGAAAGTATTCAGAACCCTTGAATTTTTCCACTTTATTACAGCCTTACTCTAAAATGTATTAAATCCCCCCAATCAAACTACACACAATACCCCATAATGACAAAGCAAAAACAGGTTTTTAGAAATCTTTGCAAATTTATAATAAAAAAATAAAAAACAGAAATTCCACATTTACAGTACCTGATCTAATGTCTCTCCAGAGATGTTACATCAAGTTCAACTCAGGGCTCTCGCTGGGCCACTGAAAAACATCCCCACAGCATGATGCTCCCACCACCATGCTTTACCATAGGGATGGTGCCAGGTTTCTTCCAGACGTGATGCTTGGCATTCAGACCAAAGAGTTCCAGCTTGGTTTCATCAGACCAGAGATGCTTGTTTCTCATGGTCTGAGAATCTTTAGGTGCCTTTTGGCCAACTCCAAGTGGGTTGTCATGTGCCTCTTACTGAAGAGTGGCTTCCGTCTGGCCACTCTCCCAGATCTGTGCCTCGGCGCTCCACGGATTGTTCCTTCGATCTCATTGCTTGGTTTTTGCTCTGAGATGCACTGTCAACTGTGGGACCTTATATAGAGAGGTATGTACCTTTCCAAATCATGACCAATAAAGTTAATTTACCACAGGTGGACTCCAATCAAGTTGTAGAAACAGCTCAAGGATGATCAATGGAAAAAGGATGCACCTGAGCTCAATTTCAAGCCTCATAGCAAAGGTCTCTTTTTTTATACATTTGCAAAAAAAAACATCTATTTTCTCTTTGTCATTATGAGGTATTGTGTATAGATTGATGAGGAACTTTTTTTATTTAATCCATTTTAGAATAAGGCTGTAACAAAATGTGGAAAAAGTGAAGGGGTCTGAGTACTTTCCGAATGCACTGTATTTGCCAACCCCAGATTTCCCTTTAAGACCTTTTTACCTTTCATGATAAATTGGTCCCCTCTCAAACTTCATCTCCGCCTCCCCAACAGAGATGTTGTCTCTGGCTGTCATGGCCTGGGATGGTATTAAAAAACAATAATTAACCATTTTAACTTAATGGATGGATAAAGGGAAGTTAAAGGAGTAGACAGGCATACATACGTTAAAATTCATGAAAGTGTCAGTAGATGGTTAGACTTCATTGGAACCTCACCTCTGGCAACAAAACATCCAAAATGAAAATAGGCAAACGCGAGCGGTATGGCCCATGTACTATCAACCAGTCTGGCATGCTGCTACATACACTGAAGTCTGAGGCACTACTAATCAGTCTGCCAGGCTCCTACAGTGACCAGCCTGGGAAGCTTAAGCATTATCTATTCTTGGCAGATAGCATATAAACTAGTAAGCATATGTTCACCAAAAAGATTCATGTCGTGAGTTTTGTAGCTGAACTGTATTTGCATGTTACACAGCTAAGAGCCATACAAGCTAACTATAGATTGATATATTTATTTTACCCTTATTTACTACTTGTCTGCACAAAAGTATTTTTTTGTGTATCAGTGCATCAATAAATCAATCAATTCATTTTCTTGCACTGGTAATTGTGTCCTTCTGTGCCGAGGAGTAGGCATGAAAATAAAAGGACATTTCGTGTCAGTAGGAGTTCCAAAGTTTAACTGAGAGGCCAATTTAGCCAGAGGCTCTTTTAGCGAGAGGCCAGACTCCCAGTCTCCAGCAGGACGCTACTACGGTGGCTACATTACATTATGATTAGTCCATGAGCCAGACCCCCAAATTTGCTCCGTCAGGCTCACATGAGGTGACGATGTCTCTGAGTGATTTTTTTGAAGGTCTATGTCCCTAGAGTTGGAAAATGTGTGATAGCAGTGCAGCAATTGGAGCCTTCTCCAGTAATAACTCTCATCCCTCAATCCCATACAATTTTCCCATAGGGGTTTTACCCTATGACAGAATGCTATTGCTCACATATAAGCTTTAATTATATATCATTGGAAAGATTGTCAGCTATCCATCAGACACATTTTTGGAATTTTCAGGTCAACAGAAGTTTAACCTTTGACCTATAGGGTATTTAACAGAATGACCTGTATAAATTGCTTTAAGGAAACCCTGACACATTTTAAACTTTGACAAGTGGTTCTGAAAGGTCATGAAATTACCTTTCAAATGATATATAATATAACTTTGAAAGCACTAGCTACAACTATTTTTTAACAATCACCCATATTATGTCATTGTGTGAGAGATTTGGTGCCTCTATCACCAAAGATACAATTTAAAAAACATAGTTGCCCCACTACCTAGAATACTATGGCTAAGCTTCCGACATTATAATGAATGTTGGAAGCTTATCCATAGAATTCCATGTAGTGGGGCAACTATGTTTTTGAATTGTAACTTTGGTGATAGAGGCGCCAAATTTGACATACACAGCTAGAACAGGGTTTTAACCAGATTTGTAGATACAGGGCCATCACAGTATTCAGGTGTGTGGGTGTGCGTAATGAGACAAGACAGTCTGGGGTTGATGGTAATGAATCCAGTTCAGTGACACCTAGAAAGCCAGTGATGTAGACCTCCGAAGCTGGTGAATGAGCAGCAGTACCGGTGGGATCCGTGACAGCTTCCAACATTCTTTTATTTATTTTTTACCCCTTTTTCTCCCTAATTTCGTGGTACCCAGAAGCCAGCTGCACCAATATGTCGGGGGAAACACCGTACACCTGGCAACCATGTCGGCGTGCACTGCACTCGGCCCGCCACAGGAGTCGCTAGTGCGCAATGGGACAAAAACCCTAAATGGGAAAATTAATGGGGATGGAGGGATGAAAGAAAGAGTGATAACCGGAGAAAGCTCCAATTGCTGCAATGCTATCACACATTTTCCAACTCTAGGGACATAGACCTTTAAAGAAATCACTATGAGACATCGCCACCCCAAGTGAGCCCGACCGATCCCCCGCCCTGGCTCATGGACTAGTATGCACACTCCACACAAAAGTGCACGCATGCACGCACACACATGCCTTTTCAACTATGCTTGCAAAAGATAACCTGAGAAATTGTTGTGACACGAACTGTTATCTAAATGCCAAATTATCACGCAATTCTTTCAAACACAGATCATGTCTGTTATCTTTAAACACACGATAAGGCCACACACATTCAGACATCTGGGAATAACACATTTAATATGTTCTGTTATTATCTCAGTGCAATTATTGTAGCCTATTAAGATTCATGTTGAGATGATGTAAGGCAACTTGAGTTTAATCCCACAAACTCCTTGGAGTTTATAAAATGTTTACAAATGGAAAATGCGTTCATCCACCATGGCCTGGATTCTCTTTAGTCAATTAGAAAATGTAGAGCAGGCCTATACTTTGGACCTAAGTTTATTTGCCTTTATCTGTGCACATAATTAGCTATTTGTGTTTATGGTTTTATAGAGGTCAATTCTACTGTCACTGATTACCACATAGTACAGCTGGTCGAGAGCAGCGCTTCCCAAACTCGGTCCTGGGGCCCCCCATGGGTGCACGTTTTGTTTTTTGCTCTTCCACTACACCGCTGAATCAAATAACCAACTCATCATCAAGCTTTGATTATTCGCATCAGCTGATTATTGCTAGGGCAAATACCAGGGGGGCCCCAGGACCGAGTTTGGGAAATGCTGGTCTAGAGTCCCATATATGCCAACATTCTTTCATTAGATTACATTTTCATACACAGGGGACCTAAAACTGAATAAACTTTAAATTACATGATACAGTGGCTTGCGAAAATATTCACCCCCCTTGGCATTTTTCCTATTTTGTTGCCTTACAACCTGGAATTAAATAGATTTTGGGGGGGCTTGTATCATTTGATTTACACAACATGCCTACCTGTCATGGTCGTCATAATGAGGAGACCAAGGTGTAGTGTGATAAGCGTACATAACTCTTTTAATGAAAAGAACGAACACTGAACAAAACTATACAAACCGCTATATGACTAGTGCAAACAGACAACTAAACATAGAATAACAACCCACAAACGATCCAAGGAATATGGCTACCTAAATATGGTCCCCAATCAGAGACAACAATAAGCAGCTGCCTCTGATTGAGAACCAATCCAGGCAACCATAGACATAAAAACACCTAGACTAGACAAACCCCATAAACATACAAAAAACCTTAGACAATACAAAAACTACACAAACCACCCTTGTCACACCCTGACCTAACCAAATAATTAAGAAAACAAAGATAACTAAGGCCAGGGCGTGACACTACCACTTTGAAGATGTAAAATATGTTTTATTGTGAAACAAACAAGAAATAAGACAAAAAAAACAGAAATCTTGAGCGTGCATGACTATTCACCCCCCAAAAGTCAATACTTTGTAGAGCCACCTTTTGTAGCAATTTCAACTGCAAGTCTCTTGGGGTATGTCTCTATAAGCTTGGCACAACGAGCCACTGTGATTTTCTTCCATTCTTCTAGGCAAAACCGCTCCAGCTCCATCAAGTTGGATGAATTCTGCTGGTGTACAGCATTCTTTAAGTCATACCACAGATTCTCAATTGGATTGAGGGCTGGGCTTTGACTGGGCCATTCCTATTTATAGTTGCTTTAGCAGTATGCTTAGGGTCATTGTCCTGCTACAAGGTGAACCTCCGTCCCAGTCTTAAATCTCTGGAAGATTGAAACAGATTTCCCTCAAGAATTTCCCTGTATTTAGCACCATCCATCATTCCTTCAATTCAGACCAGTTTCCCAGTCCCTTCCAATGAAAAACATCTCCACAGCATGATGTTGCCACCACGCTTCACTGTGAGGATGGTGTTCTTAGGGTGATGAGATGTGTTGGGTTTGCACCAGACATATCGTTTTCCTTGATGGCCAATAAAGTTCAATTCTATCTGACCAGAGTACCTTCTTCCATATGTTTGGGGAGTTTCCCACATGCATTTTGGCAAATACCAAATGTGTTTGCTTAATTTTATCTTTAAGCAATGGCTTTTTACTGGCCCCATTTCCATAAAGCCCAGCTCTGTGGAGTGTACGGCTTAAAGTGGTCCTATGGACAGATACTCCAATCACCACTGTGGAGCTTTGCACCTCCTTCAGGGTTATCTTTGGTCTCTTTGTTGCCTCTCTGATTAATGCCCTCCTTGCCTGGTCCGTGAGTTTTAGTGAGCGGAACTCTTTTGGCAGGTTTGTTGTGGTGCTATATTCTTTCAATTTTTTAATAATGTATTTAACGGTGCTCCCTGGGATGTTCAAAGTTTCTGATATTTTTTTATAACCCAACCCTGATCTGTACTTCTCCACAGCTTTGTCCCTGACCTGTTTGGAGAGCTCATTGGTCTTCATGATGCCGCTTAGTGGTGTTGCAGACTCTGGGGCCTTTCAGAACAGGTGTATATATACTGAGATCATGTGACAGATCAAGTGACACTTAGATTGCACACAGGTGGACTTTATTTAACTAATTATGTGACTTCTGAAGGTAACTGGTTGCACCAGATCTTATTTAGGGCTTCATAGATAGGAAAGGGGGTGAATACACATGCACACACCACTTTTCCCTTTTTATTTTTTAGAATTTTTTAAAAACAAGTTATTTTTTTCATTTCACTTCACCAATTTGGAACATTTTGTGTATGTCCATTACAGGCAATCCAAATAAAAAATCTTTTTAAATTATAAAATAGGAAAAACGCCAAGGGGAGATGAATACTTTTAAAAGGCACAGTACTGACTCACACACAGCACCTAAAAAGAGACATGTTCTTATTAGTCAAAACATGCAGAAGGCTTGTCGAGTTCACCACACTAACACATGTATTTTCCTTTACAACTGAGGATGTCAAAAGTCCAGAAGAGTTGGGCATGACCGTCGGGAGACAAGGCCACTGTCTGGGTCAGTGGTTGATTGAAAAGTAATCTCACAGCAGTACCAATGTAGATCATGAAATTCTTGGCCCTGTAAAGTTTAATATGTGGTATAAATATAAAGAGTCTCTGTATTTTGGACTTTGATAACTCGGATGTTCTTTATCTGGGTCATTTGTTTGTTGCTGCCAAACCTGTATAAAGTTGATCTACACCTGCAAGCTGCAGTGTGTTACATTAATGACAGCCTTCAGAGGCACCCATTATTACTGTTGACACAGGGTCCTTCCCTGAGGACCTTATTGCAGACCATTCACTATATGCCTGTGGTCTGTTGATTTGTACACAAGGATTATGTCCATTAGAACTTCACAAAGAAAGTGCAGTCAGACATAACAGGTCATTCTGTAATGTCAGTCCCCTTTAAAGACAGCATGTCAGCAGGCTGCCTGTAACAGTGAAGATGGACAGTACTAATATCTATGTGTTGCTCTTGATGGCTCTCCTCTTAAGCCTGTCTTGTGCTGAGGTTGAGATAGCACCTCTATCCTGACCAGAGTACCAAGAGGGCTTAAACGGCTCCTGTTATGAGTTTGTGGCTCTACCGCGTTCCTTCCTCAGTGCACAGGGTTGGTGTGAGCGAGGTGGTGGACACCTGGCCTTCATTCTAAATATCGATACACAGCAGTTCCTACAGAAACCCCTGCAGCCAGAGCAGGACTGGTGGCTGGGTCTGGCACCTGCCTCCCCAAACCTAACACTGTTGCTAAAGGTAAGAGAGCAGCCCATTCAACGGAAGTAGGCATTATTTGATAACACTAATGCATTAGATCCTTTGATCATGCAAAAGTTCTCCAAAGGGTGGGAGTAGAGTGCATTTTATTCAGTTGAGCAGAAATTGTACAGAAAACATTTAAATTTCCACTGGTCTCCTAACCTAAGACTAAGATGCTGGGCTTGTTGACTCCCACGTCAGCTGGCCTCTTGCTGGGAGATTTATAATGTATTAATCTCAAACCATTGCTAGGAGACCATGCCACAATTAGATATCTCAGGGTGGCAGGGTAGCCTAGTGGTTAGAGCATTGGACTAGTAACCGAAAGGTTGCAAGTTCAAATTCCTGAGCTGACAAGATACAAAAACAAAATCTGTCATTCTGCCCTGAACAGGCAGTTAACCCACTGTTCATAGGCCACCATTGAAAATAAGATTTTTTTCTTATCTGACTTGCCTAGTTAAATAAAGGTTAAAAAAATCAGCTAATGAGGAACACTTGTCATTCAATAGGGTATGCTGTCCAGTCCTTTGATTTTGGTATTTTGGCAAATACGTTTGCTTAATTTTATCTTTAAGCAATGGCTTTTTACTGGCCCCATTTCCATAAAGCCCAGCTCTGTGGAGTGTACGGCTTAAAGTGGTCCTATGGACAGATACTCCAATCTCCACTGTGGAGCTTTGCAGCTCCTTCAGGGTTATCTTTGGTCTCTTTGTTGCCTCTCTGATTAATGCCCTCCTTGCCTGGTCTGTGAGTTTTAGTGAGCGGAACTCTTTTGGCAGGTTTGTTGTGGTGCTATATTCTTTCAATTTTTTAATAATGGATTTTAATGGTGCTCCCTGGGATGTTCAAAGTTTCTGATATTTTTTTATAACCCAACCCTGATCTGTACTTCTCCACAACTTTGTCCCTGACCTGTTTGGAGAGCTCATTGGTCTTCATGATGCCGTTTAGTGGTGTTGCAGACTCTGGGGCCTTTCAGAACAGGTGTATATATACTGAGATCATGTGGCAGATCATGTGACACTTAGATTGCACACAGGTGGACTTTATTTAACTAATTATGTGACTTCTGAAGGTAATTGGTTGCACCAGATCTTATTTAGGGGCTTCATAGTAAAGGGGGTGAAACACATGCACGCACCACCTTTCCCTTTTTATTTTTTAAAAACAAGTTATTTTTTTCATTTCACTTCACCAATTTGGAACATTTTGTGTATGTCCATTACAGGCAATCCAAATAAAAAATCTATTTAAATTATAAAATAGGAAAAACGCCAAGGGGAGATGAATACTTTTAAAAGGCACAGTACTGACTCACACACAGCACCTAAAAAGAGACATGTTCTTATTAGTCAAAACATGCAGAAGGCTTGTCGAGTTCACCACACTAACACATGTATTTTCCTTTACAACTGAGGATGTCAAAAGTCCAGAAGAGTTGGGCATGACCGTCGGGAGACAAGGCCACTGTCTGGGTCAGTGGTTGATTGAAAAGTAATCTCACAGCAGTACCAATGTAGATCATGAAATTCTTGGCCCTGTAAAGTTTAATATGTGGTATAAATATAAAGAGTCTCTGTATTTTGGACTTTGATAACTCGGATGTTCTTTATCTGGGTCATTTGTTTGTTGCTGCCAAACCTGTATAAAGTTGATCTACACCTGCAAGCTGCAGTGTGTTACATTAATGACAGCCTTCAGAGGCACCCATTATTACTGTTGACACAGGGTCCTTCCCTGAGGACCTTATTGCAGACCATTCACTATATGCCTGTGGTCTGTTGATTTGTACACAAGGATTATGTCCATTAGAACTTCACAAAGAAAGTGCAGTCAGACATAACAGGTCATTCTGTAATGTCAGTCCCCTTTAAAGACAGCATGTCAGCAGGCTGCCTGTAACAGTGAAGATGGACAGTACTAATATCTATGTGTTGCTCTTGATGGCTCTCCTCTTAAGCCTGTCTTCTGCGGAGGTTGAGATCGCACCTCTATCCTGACCAGAGTACCAAGAGGGCTTTAATGGCTCCTGTTATGAGTTTGTGGCTCTACCGCGTTCCTTCCTCAGTGCACAGGGTTGGTGTGAGCGAGGTGGTGGACACCTGGCCTTCATTCTAAATATCGATACACAGCAGTTCCTACAGAAGCCCCTGCAGCCAGAGCAGGACTGGTGGCTGGGTCTGGCACCTGCCTCCCCAAACCTAACACTGTTGCTAAAGGTAAGAGAGCAGCCCATTCAACGAAAGTGGGCATTATTTGATAACACTAATGCATTAGATCCTTTGATCATGCAAAGGATCTCCAAAGGGTGGGAGTAGAGTGCATTGTATTCAGTTGAGCAGAAATTGTACAGAAAACATTTAAATTTCCACTGGTCTCCCAACCTAAGACTAAGATGCTGGGCTTGTTGACTCCCACGTCAGCTGGCCTCTTGCTGGGAGATTTAGAATGTATTAATCTCAAACCATTGCTAGGAGACCATGCCACAATTAGATATCTCGGGGTGGCAGGGTAGCCTAGTGGTTAGAGCATTGGACTAGTAACTGAAAGGTTGCAAGTTCAAATCCCTGAGCTGACAAGATACAAAATCTGTCATTCTGCCCCTGAACAGGCAGTTAACCCACTGTTCATAGGCCACCATTGAAAATAAGATTTTATTCTTATCTGACTTGCCTAGTTAAATAAAGGTTAAAAAAAAATCAGCTAATGAGGAACACTTGTCATTCAATAGGGTATGCTGTCCAGTCCTTTGATTTTGGTATTTTGGCAAATACCAAATGCGTTTGCTTAATTTTATCTTTAAGCAATGGCTTTTTACTGGCCCCATTTCCATAAAGCCCAGCTCTGTGGAGTGTACGGCTTAAAGCGGTCCTATGGACAGATACTCCAATCTCCACTGTGGAGCTTTGCAGCTCCTTCAGGGTTATCTTTGGTCTCTTTGTTGCCTCTCTGATTAATGCCCTCCTTGCCTGGTCTGTAAATTTTAGTGAGCAGAACTCTTTTGGCAGGTTTGTTGTGGTGCTATATTCTTTCAATGTTTTAATAATGGATTTAATGGTGCTCCCTGGGATGTTCAAAGTTTCTGATATTTTTTTTATAACCCAACCCTGATCTGTACTTCTCCACAACTTTGTCCCTGACCTGTTTGGAGAGCTCATTGGTCTTCATGATGCCGCTTAGTGGTGTTGCAGACTCTGGGGCCTTTCAGAACAGGTGTATATATACTGAGATCATGTGACAGATCATGTGACACTTAGATTGCACACAGGTGGACTTTATTTAACTAATTATGTGACTTCTGAAGGTAATTGGTTGCACCAGATCTTATTTAGGGGCTTCATGGTAAAGGGGGTGAATACACATGCACACACCACTTTTCCCTTTTTATTTTTTAAAAACAAGTTATTTTTTTCACTTCACCAATTTGGAACATTTTGTGTATGTCCATTACAGGCAATCCAAATAAAAAATCTATTTAAATTATAAAATAGGAAAAACGCCAAGAGGAGATGAATACTTTTAAAAGGCACAGTACTGACTCACACACAGCACCTAAAAAGAGACATGTTCTTATTAGTCAAAACATGCAGAAGGCTTGTCGAGTTCACCACACTAACACATGTATTTTCCTTTACAACTGAGGATGTCAAAAGTCCAGAAGAGTTGGGCATGACCGTCGGGAGACAAGGCCACTGTCTGGGTCAGTGGTTGATTGAAAAGTAATCTCACAGCAGTACCAATGTAGATCATGAAATTCTTGGCCCTGTAAAGTTTAATATGTGGTATAAATATAAAGAGTCTCTGTATTTTGGACTTTGATAACTCGGATGTTCTTTATCTGGGTCATTTGTTTGTTGCTGCCAAACCTGTATAAAGTTGATCTACACCTGCAAGCTGCAGTGTGCTACATTAATGACAGCCTTCAGAGGCACCCATTATTACTGTTGACACAGGGTCCTTCCCTGAGGACCTTATTGCAGACCATTCACTATATGCCTGTGGTCTGTTGATTTGTACACAAGGATTATGTCCATTAGAACTTCACAAAGAAAGTGCAGTCAGACATAACAGGTCATTCTGTAATGTCAGTCCCCTTTAAAGACACCATGTCAGCAGGCTGCCTGTAACAGTGAAGATGGACAGTACTAATATCTATGTGTTGCTCTTGATGGCTCTCCTCTTAAGCCTGTCTTGTGCTGAGGTTGAGATAGCACCTCTATCCTGACCAGAGTACCAAGAGGGCTTTAACGGCTCCTGTTATGAGTTTGAGGATCTACCGCGTTCCTTCCTCAGTGCACAGGGTTGGTGTGAGCGAGGTGGTGGACACCTGGCCTTCATTCTAAATATCGATACACAGCAGTTCCTACAGAAGCCCCTGCAGCCAGAGCAGGACTGGTGGCTGGGTCTGGCACCTGCCTCCCCAAACCTAACACTGTTGCTAAAGGTAAGAGAGCAGCCCATTCAATGAAAGTGGGCATTATTTGATAACACTAATGCATTAGATCCTTTGATCATGCAAAGGATCTCCAAAGGGTGGGAGTAGAGTGCATTGTATTCAGTTGAGCAGAAATTGTACAGAAAACATTTAAATTTCCACTGGTCTCCCAACCTGATGGCTCTGATGTCAGCTACTCTAACTGGGTGAACGACCCTGATCCAGGGGCTGGCTGTGGTCACATACTGAGGAGCTCAGGGTTTCAGTGGGAGGCAACTGTAGCCAGGAGCTGCACTTCATCTGCCCATTTGGTTTGTATTTGATGTGTGTGTTTGTGAGGCAGAGAGTGAGGAGTGCAGCTGGATAGAACTTTTAATATTGTAAAAGAAACACAGCTGTAGCGAAGGAGGGAAATGCACTAAAACAAAATTCCACTTGAGGAAGGAGCTATTGTATAATCAACATAAAATATGTCTTTATCACACAGGAAACCAAAGTACCTGAATAAAAGAAAAGCCACTGAGTATAGCCTTTCAATGGAAATGATGTGCTTTGGATGTAAAAACAATACAAAGAAATAGAAATACAAGGTAGTAAATATTGACCTTCGCATTTAAAGTATTAAACTGTTTGTGCTCCTGAGCTTGTGTTTCATGCATGAATGGCAGACATTTAGAGTAGGCATTTTAATAATGATCCTCTATCTAAACCATGTGTTCTGATACCCCTCCCATAAATGTAATGGCTTTTGTACAACTCAATTCTAAAAAGGAAGACAGCCTAATGATGAAAACGATCATGAAAATTACACATAATTCACATTATTAGTAGCACCTTCTGTAGTGACAAAAGCAGGCCTACAATATATGCCCCTTATTATCTACACAGCTTATACCACTCTGTTACAGTATGTACTATGTAAAGTGATTTTCCTCTCCTGCAGTATATAGGAAGCAGTGGTTGCTGTACGGCTTCCAGACAGTGCCTGTACTACGTGCTTCTCTGCTTGATTCTAATCTCTCTACCTCTTATCAGTTGGATTACACAACTAATCTTTAGTCGACCACAATGTGAAAAATGACACAGCATCATCAGCCAATGAACTGTAGTTGTCCCTCAGACACATTCAAATAATACAGTAACACACATGAAAATACATAAAATTCAAATGCAGAATGCAATGTGATGCATTTGAAATTAAACTAAACAAAAATACCCAAGTAGGCCATTAACTTTGTTCTAGTTTGGTAAATTTCAGTTCTTGAATTTGAAGACATTGGCAAGCTTGAGCGGAGACTAGCACCTAGCACACACAGTCATATTCATCACCCAGCTGTGTCTCTGGTCCACAGTCCAGAAAAACATCACCATTCAGTAGCCCATCGGGGAGTTTGGTGTCATCAAGTGCTATAGCATGAACCAATCAACAGATGGAGCAAACTGCAAGGCCCTGTATGGCAGTCCCCTTCAAATCCAGGTTGAAGTAGAAGCTGGTAAGTAAAACCAACATGTGCAGAAATAAAAGCATCTGGTCTTACATTTCCGAGTGTACAAATCTTGGTAGAATGAGACAACTTTTCTATCTACGAATGTGACCTACAAAGGTATGAATGTGACCTACAAAGGTACGAATGTGACCTACAATGTCCACCGTGGTGAGATGTTGGTGGCCAATTCATCAGCAGTCAGAGGAATCGTCCCCCACAACATCACAGTGGGATCAGAGGTGGAGCAACAACTGGGCTCTGGCTGCCACCAGATGACCCTGCATTCCTCTAACGGGGTCTCGGTCTTGGGCGTGTCCACTGAGCTGCAGGTGTGTCTGCTGGAGCCTGTGGAGGGCCTGCTGGGATCAGTGATGGCTGAGGAGGGAGAGTGTCCAGACTCAGACCTCTATGTTACTGTCTCCCTTCTCTTCCAGGTGTCTGGAACCAACATTTGAAAACAGAAGCATGCAGGTTTACAATATCTCAACCACTATCCAAGGTACCTAACCTATCTACTCAAACTGTCATCCAACAAACCTTACTCAGAGATTAAAACAGTGACTGACGAAGATACCTTTTTTTTAGATTCTTTATAATATTATTGTTTATATTATTCATAAACTGTTTTGTGACAGGATATTTGCAAGTGAAAGTCAGGTCCTGGATTGTCTTCTCACACATGGATGTGGGGAACACAGCAGTTGTTTGTCACAACAGTTCAGACCTCAGGCAGGATGGCTATGCAAACACAGTATGTTAAATAGCTAAGAATTACAGAAATATATACTGTATATGTCACGGGATTCTTCTGTTGAAGGAAAGGCGGACCAAAACGTGGCGTGGTTTGTGTTCATCTTGATATTTAATTAAAGAAAGTACTGAACACTGAATACAAAAACAATAAATAAATAACGACTGTGAAGCTAAATGAGAACTGTGATGACACAAGCAATCAACATAGACAATCACCCACAAACAAACAGTGCAACCCAGGCTACCTAAGTATGATTCTCAATCAGAGACAACTAATGACACCTGCCTCTGATTGAGAACCATACTAGGCCGAAACATACAAATCCCCAAATCATAGAGAAACAAACACAGACTGCCCACCCAACTCACGCCCTGACCATACTAAATAAATACAAAACAAAGGAAATACAGGTCAGAACGTGACAGTATATTCCTTTTTCACTAATGTGAAGGTAATTATTTTCCTGCAGTTTTTCTTCACATATTTGTTTTCATCGCCAGACAGAAAACCATATGAGAGTTCGCCGAGCCTATACCTTGAGAATTACTGGCAGTACAGAAACTGCCAGTCAAGACACTGAAAGCGTCAAACTTGAGGTAACTGGCTTAGGAGGACTATCTAATGGAAAGCAGAGCAAATTTGAATGGGAATTCAGTAAGTACCAGTTAGGGCCTTTAAGCCACAGGGATGTTGAAGAGAACCCTCTCACCCCATCCTATTCCAGTATTAAATTAAAACAATGACTGTAAACTTTGTTTTATAAACATCCATTTTCTGTGACAATCTTAATAGTTTTTTTCACTGTTTACTCAGTATCGTGTCTCATCTTTTTACAGCATGGCCTTATTGTGGTGTTTTCTAACCATTTTCCCTTTCCAACTCCAATAGAAGAAGATTGTAAGGGTAAGGGAAAATGCAACGATAAAACAACGGACAAGACCTGTTTGATTGAAAAAGACTGTCTTCCAAACCCATTCGAGCACTTTTTCTGTGATGAGACGGATTGGCAATGGGAAATGGGTTGACTGGATTTAAACATTGCGATGCATCACGGTTACTCCAACAAAATTCACCAACTTTAGAATTTGGTAATATGGAGATAGACCTAAAATAGTGAACTCCTATCAGTATCATTATAAAACAGGCAATGACAATATTATACAAATTGCTATTTAAATATCACTACAATTCTAGTATCATCATCATAATCATCCTCAGAGAAGTACAAGTAACTTCCAAAATAAAGGAAACACCAACATAAAGTGTCTTAATAGGGTGTTGTGCCACCACGAGCCGCCAGAACTGTTTCAATGCACCTTGCATAGATTCTACAAGTGCCTGGATCTCTACTGCAGGGAGGTGACACCAATTGTCCTCTAGAAATTCCATCATTTTGTGTTTTGTTGATGCTGGTGGACAAAGCTGTCTCAGGCGCCACTCCAGAATCTCCAATAAGTGTCCAATTGGTTGAGATCTGGTGACTGAGACAAACACACACACACCTTAAACCCTGTATGCTCCTTTGAGACCCCTCTTTCAAAGTCACTGACATCTCTTCATCCAGCCATGGTAGCCAAAATAATGGGCAACTGGGCATGTTTATACATGACCCTAAGAATGAAGGGATAATAATAATTGCATAATTAACTCAGGAACAACACCTGTGTGGAAGGACCTGCTTTCTATATACTTTGTATCCCTCATTTAATCAAGTGTTTCCTTTATTTTGGCAGTTACCTGTGTTGGACATCATAATGCTTTTGGACTGGCCTAAGTGGCCATACAGAATGTTGATAAATATCTGGAATGAATCGAGTTAGAAATTATTTAGCTTAAACTATTGACAGATTTGTAATCCTTAAGTGTACAACAGGGTAATGACATTAGCATGTTAATTGACTGATTTAATTAGAATTCAGAAGTAAATTGGTCACATTTAACATGAGTTGCTCTCATGCCTATGGAGCATGCTGTAATTACACTAATAATAATGTTGCATTAAATGCCCAATAATTACATAATAATGTATGTATTGCTTTGCTATTACAAAGGTAAACTGTTTCTGGTACAACACTGTTACTATTACCATTTGTATGATAACAATAACTGTCCATTGCTATGTATTTACAAAGCAATAATCAAGTTACTATGTTACAAAATGTGAATTCAATGTTTTTAAGATGATCTATTTTATGCTAAAAAACTGTACCTATATTCTTTCAGTTGCCAGGATAATTGTAATACAGTGGATGTAAAATGTAAAAAAATATGTACAATTAAAATTGGACTGTAACTCTAGTTGCCCAAAGGTAATTTGGCATATTGAGGACCCAAAACCTTCAACAGTAAGTCTGAGATTCCTTTATTGTTGCGTGCTGAATGCAATCATATTTTTTATTGGTATCAAATCAAATTTTATTTGTCGCATACACGTGTTTAGCAGATGTTATTGCGGGTGTAGCGAAATGCTTATTTTCATGTGTGAATGAGTTTCGTTAGAGTGCACTCTGTGGTCTTCTAGGGTGCCAGTATCAGCATCGGGCATCGGCGTGGTGCTTCCACCTCCTCTCAGGTCAGTGCCAACAGTTTCCACTGCTGCAGGACATCATATTCTGTTCTCTGATAAAACCACACTCAGTCACCCTGACCCAGTGTTGCTGCTGCAGGTTACTGTGACTCTGCTGGGCACGGAGGGAGAGAGTGAGCCACACCACCTCGCTGACCCTGACAAGCCTGTGTTTGAGAGGGGTGCAGTGGATACGTTCCTGTTGACCACACCCTTCTCTCTGGGGGAGCTATAGAGCATCAGGCTGTGGCACGACAACTCAGGGGGGCACCCTGCCTGGTAGGAAAGGGGGAGGAGGAGAAAAATCCATGACCAAAGTTGAACTTTGAAGTAAAGATGTAGGCCTAGTTGACGATACGCTTTCGTGCAGGTATATAAACAAAATATGGTACAAGATGTAGAGACAGGACAGAAGTGGCACTTCCTGTGTAACTTATGGCTGGCCATAGATATGAGTGAGTGCACTCTGGATAAAGTTTTCCCTGTAGCCACAGAGATGGATTTGAAGAAATTCAGGTGACATGAAACTTGAATGCACCTTCGAATGGTAAAACATAAATAACAAGATAATTGTCCATTATGTAACAAGCTTCCTATACCGTATATTCTGCAGTAATATGTTCTTCATGAGGACGGCAAAGGATTTCCGTGATGGCCACATCTGGTTTTCTGTGATCAGCCGGCCTCCAACGAGCACCTTCACCTGTGTCCAGAGAGTCTCCTGCTGTTTCTCTCTGCTGCTGTGTACCATGCTGACCAGCATCATGTTCTGGGGCATCCCGACCGACCCCTCTGAGCAGACCATGGACCTGGGTATGGACGCCTGCACAGTATTGTTGCTGTATGGAAATAATAACATGTTTTCAGAACATTAAGATTTTCTCTCTTTCTCTCCTGTAGGTCATATCGAGTTCACCTGGCAGCAGGTGATGATTGGAGTTCAGAGTTCAATCATAATGTTTCTAAACCATCTCCTCATTGTGAGTATCTTCAGAAACACGCGCCCCCGAGAGACGAAGCCTGGAAAGCCCAAGACAGAGGTATCCAAGCAGGGGAAGACTGGCAGAGTGACTCCCTCACAGCCTCCGTCCCCACAGAGGGACAGAGAACTCACACCAGACACAGTCATCAAGGTAAAATAAGTCAATATATTAATATTCCAATTGAAGCCAACATATCCCTACCATAAAAACAAATTTTAGATACTGTATGTCAGTCATGATTTGTAAGGAGACAATTGTAAGTGTAATCTCATCCTGACTGTCTTTATTCTGTATTCTCACCACATTAGCAAAGCTGTTAATGTACTGTATTCTCTCGGGACATAAAGAAGATTGCTATGAAGAGCAAGGCTATGAAGAGCCCCATTCCACACCTGGAGTTAGAGATGAAGCCTGGACAACAAACTGATATCAACTCTCTGCTTTCTCTGGTGGAGGACATCATCCGGCAGCAGAACCGAGCCAGTGGAGAGTTCTACACTGATGCCTCCAAGAAAGAGGGATCGCTCATTCTCTCATTAGAGGTAGCCAATCTGCAAGGTACAGCCCGAGCCTCCAGATCCTACAATGATGATCATCAGTATTAGTTAAAAATGTTAAACTCTGTCTGACCCACATATTTCCTATGCCCCTCTGTTTTCAGAGACCAGCCTGTGTGGGAGCCCTGAGAAGACTGGGGATGGGAGCCAGAAAAGGAGCAACAACAGCCAGTATCTGTACAGGCAGCTATGCCATGTAGAGAAGGAGTTGAGCCTACTGGGAACTTCTCGTTTCCCCAACCCAGACAGCAACTGCCGGGCAGTGCAGCAGGTCCAGTGCATGAAGGGACTGCTAGAGTCTTCCAGCCTGGGATGGGAACAGCTGGCTCGAAGCCCAGGCCAAGCAGAGAGCAGTGATGGGGACAGTGGCAGTAAAAAGCGCTGTCAAGGTGGGCTTCCCTGGTGGTTTGTGTTCATTGGCTGGATTCTGGTGTTAGCCACCAGCAGAGTATCAGAATACTTCACCATGATGTATGGGTTGACCTATGGGAAGGACCGCTCTATGAGGTCGCTTTTTCATTCACTGCACTTATTGGTTAACATGCATGTTCAAGGCCTATGATTCTGTTGCAGCCTACATGGGGTTCATGTGGATGTTGCTCCTGGTGGCATATGGCCAGCGGGACCCTAATGCTTACTTCCTGACTCAGCACATTCGGCAGAGTTTCAGCCAAGGGATCTCAGACAGCATGAGTCACAAAGATGTGTTCACTTGGGCAAATACCTCTCTTCTCAGCAACCTCTTCGGAGAGTACCCAGGTAGGATTCTCTAAAGAGGATGTTTATTTCTTGGAGAAACATTAACCTCTATAATGTCCTAAATAAAGGTATAGATTGAATTCTGTGTCAACAAAAGCAAATGCTGTGTTATAGGTTTCATCACTGATGGGAACTCCAAACTGGTTGGTAATGCCCGACTTCGCCAGGTGAGGGTGCAGAAGAACTCCTGCCGCATCGCCCGCTCCATGCGCCAGGCTGTACCTAACTGCCATGCTCCATACTCATGGGAGGTGGAGGACATGGGCTCCTATGGGCCAGGCTGGAACCGCTCTGCGAGCGAAAACGCCTCAAAGACCCTCCACAGTCCCTGGCAGTACCAAACCCAGGCCAGACTCAGAGCCCAACCCACCTGGGGCAGTGTGGTCCTCTACTGGGGAGGGGGTTTGTGGTGGACCTGGGCCCTGACTCACAGAATACTAACAGGTAAGCTCACAATTACCAATGCTTCAAATTGATCACAATTATCATACCGTAGCAAATCGATTCCGTCTTGTGTAGTGAGAGGGCCAGATTACCGATGAGGCACGCAAGGAGGTTGGTAGCCCCCCAGATAGCATATGATATCAATACATGTAGAATAGCAGGAAATGATCTTTAAAGCTGCAAAACATTTTCAGCCTCATGACAAATTGTTTAGAACAGCATTCCAAAATTGCTCATTATTTTGACACAACACGTTGAAAATATATCATGTGTGTGTGTATATGTAACGGATGTGAAATGGCTAGCTTAGTTAGCGGTGGTGCGCGTTAAATAGCGTTTTAATCGGTGACATCACTTGCTCTGAGACCTTGAAGTTGTAGTTCCCCTTGCTCTGCAAGGGCCGCGGCTTTTGCAATGTAACAGTATAACTTTAGACCGTCCCCTCGCCCATACCTGGGCACGAACCTCTGCACACATCAACAACAGTCACCCACGAAGCATCGTTACCCATCGCTCCACAAAAGCCGCGGCCCTTCCTTAAGCCAGTACATGTCCAGGCCCGTGATAATGCCCTAGAAGCCGGTGTTTGGAGGATATATTAGCACAGTTGGCCAACACCCCTGCCAAAATATCATCCAAACACCGGCATCATGGGCATTGTCATTTAAACAATACAGTATCAACTACCCCATTTAAACAGAGACCATTAGCTACTGTAGGTGTATTAATGTCAGACCAATATACCAGATTTGACTGATCTTTTTTTTTACAGCCCTCAGAGGAAGAGGAGATAGTGGATCTGATGCTGATGAAGTTCTGCAGCTTGTTCGGGATCAAATATAAGAAAGAAGATAAAGAACAAAGTAACAGTCCAAACAATGCCGCTGTTACTAAGAAAGGACCCTCCACTATATCCTCATAGATGCTTAGTTCTCAGTAAAGATATGCCACTCTGTATAAATTGATTTAGGTACTGCTTTCGTTTATGTTGCTCAGTAGGAGTATTAAAACACGTTATATCAAGACTTTTGCACCACTTGTACCTTTATTTGAGTATTTGAATGGATACAACTAAGTTATATTTTCAAATACTATTTTCAAATACCTGGGTTAAATGCATGAGAGTGTATAATTTATAATGGTCGAGTAGGACAGTCAATATGTTGGTAGAATTTCAGCAAACTAGTCCTCCGATTTGCTTTGTTAAAATTCCCAGTTACAATAAATGCAGCCTCAGAATATATGGTTTGAGTTGGGATGTAAATGGCCGTGGCGATGACGGAGGAGAATTGTCTTGGGAGATAATATGATCGGCATTTAATTGTGAGGTATTCTAGGCCGGGTGAACAAAATTACTTGAGTTCCTGTATGTTCCTAGAATTACACCATGAGTCGTTAATCATGAAACATCCCCCTTTCTGCTTCCCGGAGAGATATTTATTCCTGTCTGCGTGATGTACTGAGAATCCTGTTGGCTTTACTGACTCCGACAGAGTATCCCGAGAGAGTCATGTTTACGTGAAGCAAAGTATGTTACAGGCCCCGATGTCTCTCTGGAAAGAAATCCTTAATCTAAGCTCATCAACCTTATTATCCAAATACTGAACATAAGCAAGTAATATACTCGGAAGTGGTGGGTGGTGTGCATGCCTCCTAAGTCGAACCAGCAGGCCGCCTTGAGTGTCTCTCCTCTGCCGGCGATGTTTTGGGTCAGCCTCTGGAATAAGTGCAATTGCTCTGGGGAGAGTGAACAAAGGATATGCTCGAGGGAAGTCATATTCCTGGTCGTAATGCTGGTAGTTCTGGTGAGTTACAGCCACTCTAATATCCAATAGTTCTTCCCGGCTGTATGTAATGACACAAAACATTTCCTGAGCTAATAATATAAAAATAAATCATCAAAAAATCAAAACACACTGCAAAGTTGTCTAAGAGCCAGTTGCGATGCTGTCATCTCCGGCGGCGCCATCTTCACCCACCGGTGTTTGCATCAGGTCTACCATCCTCTATCCCAAAAATATAAATAAGCCACACAATGAAACAATTGAAAATGAATACAGTTGGTTATTGGCTAAGCTAGCCCTACCATGCATAGATTAAGCAGAAATCTAGCTTGGCTAGACTGGCCCATAGTTGCATGGATAAACTGCAAGCTTGGCTAGCGACTGTAGCTAGCTACAACATAGGTGCTTGTAGCTAGCTACAACATAGGTGATTTTCGCAATGCGGGTATATTTACAGAGGCCTCCATCATTCTGAAATGGAAGAAGTTTGGAACCACCAAGACTTATCCTAGAGCTTGCCACCCGGCCAAACTGAGCAATCGGGGGATAAGGACCTTGGTCAGGAAGGTGACCAAAAACCAGATGGTCACTCTGACAGAGCTCTAGAGTTCCTCTGTGGAGAACCTTCCAGAAGGACAGCCATCTATGCAGCACTCCACCAATAAGGCCTGTATGGTAGAGTGGCCAGACGGAAGCCACTCCTCAGTAAAAATCACATGATAGCACACTTGGAGTTTGCCAAAAGGCACCTAAAGGACTCTCAGACCAAGAGAAACAATATTCTCTGGTTTGATGAAGATTCAACTCTTTGGACTGAATGCCAAGCGTCACGTCTGGAGGAAACCTGGCACCATCCCTACGGTGAAGCATAGTGGTGGCAGCATCATGCTGTATTTTTTTCAGCTGCAGGGGCTGGGAGACTAGTCAGGTTCGAGGCAAAGATGAATGGAGCAAAGTACAGAGAGCTCCTTGATGAACAGGATGCAGTGCCATCCATTTTGTCACCAAAGCCACATATACCACCCACCACTGAGACCTGTATGCTCTCGTCAGCAGGGCCTCGCGACATATTCGTCGCCAGACTCACTGGCTCCAGGTCATCTATAAGTCTTTGCTAGGTTAAGCTCCGCCTTATCTCAGCTCACTGGTCACTATAACAACACCCACCCGTAGCACACACTCCAGCAGGTATATTTCACTGGTCATCCCCAAAAGCAACACTTACTTTGGCCGCCTTTCCTTCCAGTTCTCTGCTGCCAATGACTGGAACGAATTGCAAAAATTGCTGAAGTTGGAGACTTATATCTCCCTCACTAACTTTAAGCATCAGCTATCTGAGCAGCTGACCGATCACTGCAGCTGTACACAGCCCATCTGTAAATAGCCCATCCAACTACCAACCTCATCCCCATATTGTTTTTATTTACTTTTTTGCTCTGTTGCACACCAGTATTTCTACTTACACATTATCATCTGCACATCTATCACTCGTGTTAATTTGCTAAATTGTAATTACTTCGCTACTATGGCCTATTTATTGCCTTACCTCCTTACTTTTTCTATTGTGTTATTGACTGTACT
The DNA here is from genome assembly GCF_036934945.1 of Oncorhynchus masou masou. NCBI lineage: Eukaryota > Metazoa > Chordata > Actinopteri > Salmoniformes > Salmonidae > Oncorhynchus > Oncorhynchus masou. Next base: position 67,127,486 of record NC_088212.1, read on the forward strand.
TTTGTTTATCCCACGTGTTACTCTGTTGTTGTTTATTTTCACACTGCTTTGCTTTATCTTGGCCTGGTCGTAGTTGTAAATGAGAACTTATTCTCAACTGGCCTACCTGGTTAAATAAAGGTGAAATAAAAAAAGGAAAACCTGCTCCAGAGCGCTCAGGACCTCAGACTGGAACGAAGGTTCACCTTCCAACAGGACAACGACCCTAAGCACACAGCCAAGACAACGCAGGAGTGGCTTCGGGATATGTCTCTGAATATCCTTGACTGGCCCAGCCAGAGCCCGGACTTGAAACCGATCGAACATGTGCAGCAACGCTCCCCATCCAACCTGACAGAGCTTGAAATGATCTGCAGAGAAGAATGGGAGAAGCTCCCCAAATGCAGGTGTCCAAGCTTCTAGAGTCATACCCAAGAAGACTGTAAATGCTGCCAAAGGTGCTTCAACAAAGTACTGAGCAAAGGGTATGAATGCTTATGTAAAAGTTAAATAAGCTTTTTATTTGAAAAAAAAAAATGTTTTTGCTTTGTCATTATGGGGTATTGTGTCTAGATTTGATGAGGGGAAAAAACAATTTTGTCAATTTTAGAATAAGGCTGTAACCCAACAAAATGAGGAAAAAGTCACGGGGTCTGAATACTTTCCCGAAGGCACTGGTTTTGGAGGGGCGCGGGGGCTGCCATACTGTATATGTACAGTTGAAGTCGGAAGTTTACATACACTTAGGTTGGAGTCATTAAAACTTGTTTTTCAACCACACCACACATTTCTTGTTAACAATCTATAATTCTGGGAAGTTGTTTAGGACATCTACTTTGTGCATGACACAAGTCATTTTTCCAACAATTGTTTACAGACAGATTATTTCACTTAAAATTCACAATTCTAGTGGGTCAGAAGTTGGGTCAGAAGTTTAAATACACTAAGTTGACTGTGCTTTTAAACAGCTTGGAAAATTCCAGAAAATGATGTCATGGCTTTAGAAGCTTCTGATAAACTAATTGACATAATTTCAGTCAATTGGAGGTGTACCTGTGGATGCTTTCAAGGCCTACCTTCAAACTCAGTGCCTCCTTGCTTGAAATCATGGGAAAATAAAAAGAAACCAGCCAAGACCTCAGAATTTTTTTGTAGACCTCCACAAGTCTGGTTCATCCTTGGGAGCAATTTCCAAACACCTGAAGGTACCACGTTAATCTGTACAAACAATTGTACGCAAGTATAAACACCATGGGACCACGCAGCCATCATACCGCTCAGGAAGGAGACGCGTTCTGTCTCCAAGAGATGAACATACTTTGGTGTGAAAAGTGCAAATCAATCCCAGAACAACAGCAAAGGAACTTGTGAAAATGCTGGAGGAAACAGGCACAAAAGTATCTATATCCCCAGTAAAACGAGTCCTATATTGACATAACCTGAAAGGCCGCTCAGCAAGGAAGAAGCCACTGCTCCAAAACCGGCATAAAAAAGCCAGACCAGGGTTTGCAACTGCACATGGGGACAAAGATCGTACTTTTTGAGAAATGTCCTCTGGTCTGATGAAACAAAAATAGAACTGTTAGGCCAAAATGACCATCATTGTGTTTGGAAGAAAAAGGGGGAGGCTTGCAAGCCGAAGAACACCATCCCAACCGTGAAGCAAGGGGGTGGAAAAATCATGTTGTGGGGGTGCTTTGCTGCTGGAGGGACTGGTGCACTTCACAAAATAGATGGCATCAATGATGGAGGACAATTATGTGGATATATTGAAACAACATCACAAGACATCTGTCAGGAAGTTAAAGCTTGGTTGCAAATTGGTCTTCCAAATGGACAATGACCCCAATCATACTTCCAAAGTTGCGGCAAAATGGCTTAAGGACAACAAAGTCACGGTATTAGAGTGGCCATCACAAAGACCTGACCTCAATACTGTAGAACATTTATGGGCAGAACTGAAAAACCGTGTGCAAGCAAGATGCCTACAAACCTGACTCAGTTACACCAGCTCTGTCAGGAGGAATGGGCCAAAATTCACCCAACTTATTGTGGGAAGCTTGTGGAAGGCTACCCAAAATGTTTAACCCAAGTTAAACAATTTAAAGGCAATGCTACCAAATACTAATTGAGTGTATGTAAACTTCTGACCCACTGGGAATGTGATGAAAGAAATAAAATCTTAAATAAATAATTCTCTCTACTATTATTCTGACATTTAACATTCTTAATATAAAGTTGTGATCCTAACTGACCTAAGACAGGGAATTTTTACTATAATTTAAATTTAAATTGGACCTTGTGTGCAATTGACCATTAAACTGATCTTCATAGTAATCTATTGCATTGGGAGCTATGGAGGGGGTGGATAACAAAATGCTGCTGGATATGTACTGCACAGTCCCCCTCCAAAACTACACATTCTTAGTTAGTAAAGATCCTACTGAGTATTTTCCACCCCACTTTACCTAAGACAGTATCGTTTCTTTTATCTACAGCCCAATAGTCTAAACATACCAGTGTCAGCATATTGTTATTTCATTATTGAAAAAAACGTTTTTAAACCTTTTTTTTCTTCATAAAATACTTATTGCCTTACCTTATTGCCACAATAAAAGGGGCCATTGATTACATTTCAATATCATTTTAATCAGCTAATGATATAATTACAATCTGTTGAAATGCAGGCTTTTATTTGATTAAGTTTTCCTCATTCCCCTACAAAAGTGACGTCAAATTGACTGGCAGTATAGTACTGGGTTGAGAGCGGAAACATAGTTCATTGTGGCTCTAATACTTCTAATGCTATTTTGATATGTCCTTGATATACGTTGAAAAGGAAATTCTGACAGTGAAAATATATTGATTTCTTATCATTTGAATAAGGCAGGTTAGAGCTTCTGCTAGGGTTTGAATAGTGGTTGGATATACAGTGGATATACTCTCTAACCAGAGTAGCCTACTGGAGTGTATAGCACTGCGTACTGGACTTAATAATCTTATACTGCATGCAGGCTGCAATGAGTGCTACATCATTGGCAGCCTTAAAGAAAGAGTAAAACTCAGAGGCTGTTGACAGACGGGCCAGAGGACCTTATTATAGCCCATTCACCGTAGGCCTTTGCTCTGTTTGTTTGTGAACAAGGATAATGCAACCAATGGGAACTCACAAAGCCAGACTGTAAGGCGGACAGCCCTTTGTTGGAGCCAGAACAGATCATTCTGTGATGTTGAAGTGGTGACAGGGAATTGCTGACGTCAGTCCCCTTTAAAGATAGCATGTCACCAGGCTGCCTGTAACAGTGTACAGGTGCAGGGGTGAAGATGGACAGCACTAATCTCTCTGTATTGCTCTTGAATGCTTTCCTCTTAAGCCTGTCTTGTGCTGAGGATGAGATAGCACCTCTATCCTGCCCAGAGTACCAAGAGAGCTTTGATGGCTCCTGTTATGAGTTTGTGGGTCCACCTCGTTCGCGTTCCTTCCTCAGTGCACAGGGTTGGTGTGAGCGAGGTGGTGGACACCTGGCCTTCATTTTAAATGACGAAACCCAGCAGTTCCTACAGAAGCACCTGCAGACGGAGCAGGACTGGTGGCTGGGTCTGGCACCTGCCTCCCCAAACCTAACACTGGACTCTGCTGCTGCTGAGGGTAAGAGGACAATTGAAGAAAACACCAATTGCCATCAACATACTGTACAATAATAGATATGATTATGTAAAGGAAATCAAAGGTTGAGAGTAGACTGTCCTGTGCATGGATGTATTTGCAAAGAGTTATTTTATTGTGTTAGAGAGTATGATTTAAAGTCTTATGAAATTGCCATGATATGAGGGAATTTTGATGTAAAAGGACCCATAATCACTAACAAGATAAGTTCATTGGATCATGTCAAATCTAGCATCAAATGAAAGTTATATTTTTTTAAATTAAGGAATATATAAATTTTCCAACCATTTTCTATCCTAAATATTAGGAATAACAAGCAAAGGCTTTGACTGCTGGTCAAACAGATGGAAAAGGGGTCTTAGAAAACATCTACCAGATGTTGGTTCAGATTTGATCCGATCCGAACCAATAAAATGTTGTCTTGTTTTGGGAGGAGCTCATTATTAAAATTATAAGCCAGTGTGTAGAATAATACCAAAATATACAAAGATGGATATACAATTGAAGTCGGAAGATTACTTACACTTAGGTTGGAGTCATTAAAACTTGTTTTTCAACCACTCCACAAATTTCTTGTTAACAAACTATAGTTTTGGCAAGTCGGTTAGGACATCTACTTTGTGCATGACACAAGTCATTTTTCTAACAATTGTTTACAGACAGATTATTTCACTTATAATTCACTGTATCACAATTCCAGTGAGTCAGAAGTTTACATACACTAAGTTGACTGTGCCTTTAAACAGCTTGGAAAATGACAGAAAATGCTTCTGATAGGCTAATTGACATCATTTGAGTCAATTGGAGGTGTATGATTATGATGTTATCCATAATGATGTTATCGGGTGTGTAAATCCACTTCATTACTGTAGTTCAATATCCAAAAGAGGTTCAAGGTTAAGGTTTCATGTCATAGCTGACACCCCATTGTCTTTTGAATCTTCCTTCGGAGCAGATATTGAGAGTTTTTGGAAAACGAGATCCCGTAAAAACCTGAGGGAGATTTTACCAAAATTATGTTACCAAATATGCATCTGCACAGTTTTTCCAGTAAATGTGTTTTTGTAAAATGCTCAGTTTAAATTGTTAAAAGTAGTCTTATGTAAAATATCAGCGCAATTACAGTGCATTCGGATAATATTCAGACCCCCTTGACTTTTTCCAAATTTGGTTACGTTACAGCCTTATTCTAAAATGGATTAAATACATTTGTTCCTCATCAATCTACACACAATAAACCATAAGGACAATGCAAAAACAGATTTACATTTTTTGGGGCAAATTTATAAAAAATAAATAACCGATACCTTATTTACATAAGTATTCAGACCCTTTGCTATGAGATTCGAAATTTAGCTCAGGTGCATCCTGTTTCCATTGATCATCCTTGAGATGTTTCTACAACTTGATTGGAGTCCACCTGTGGTAAATTTAATTGATTGGAAATTATTTGGAAAGGAACAAACCTGTCCATATAATGCCAAGAATCACATCTGGAGGAAACCTGGCACCATCCCTACGGTGAAGCATGGTAGTGGCAGCTTCATGCTGTGGGGATGTTTTTCAGCGGTAGGGACTGGGAGACTAGTCAAGATCGAGGCAAAGATGAATGGAGCAAAGTACAGAGAGATCCTTGATGAAAGACAATGCAGGAGTGGCTTGGAGACAAGTCTCTGAATGTCCTTGTGTGACCCAGCCAGAGCCCAGACTTGAACTCATTTGAACATCTCTGGAGACCTGAAAATAGCTGTGCAACGACACTCCCCATCCAACCTGACAGAGCTTGAGAGGATCTGCAGAGAAGAATGGGAGAAACTCCCCAAATACAGGTATGCTAAGCTTGTAGCATCATACCCAAGAAGACTCGAGGCTGTAATCGCTGCCAAAGTACTGAATAAAAGGTCTGGGATATTTCATTATTATTTTATTATTTAATACATTTTCAAAAATGTCCACAAACCTGTTTTTGCTTTCTCATTATGGAGTATTGTGTGTAGATTGATGAGGGGAAAAAATAATTTAGTCCATTTTAGAATAAGGCTGTAACGTAAAAGAATGTGGAAAAAGTGAAAGGGTCTGAATACTTTCTGAATGCACTGTACATTACCATGGAATTGCCCAAGATGACTTTGTGTGAGAGTAGGCCTAAATATATAATTGATATTTGAAAGAGGTAATAGTGTTTTGGGGTTGTTGTATTTTCATAGAATAACTCCTTTGCTGAGCTGTGGCAGAAGTATTCCTCACAATCTGTTTTTTTTTCATGATTATTTGCATCAGAAATCAGTTCCAATCCCAGTCTCCTAAACTAACATGACCCGCCCACCACTTCTCTTGAGACAAAGATGGTTACTCTTGGTCTTGTTTTATCAGTAGACCTTCTTTGATCTGGCAGTAAAACTGGAAGCAGACACAGGCTGGGTTTGGTGGCTATCTCTCAAGTCAGCTGGCCTTCCTGTGTCTCGCTGGGAGATTTATCATGTATTTACCTCACACCATTGTTTGGAGACCATGCCACATTAAGATATCTCCTTTTAGCAGCACCTGGCTGATGAAGAACACTTGTCATTCAATTGGATCTGCTGTCCAGTCCCTTGATTTAGACAGGCCTTTTTTATTCCCGTACAAAGGACCAACTTTATCACCTATTCACAGCCGGCTCCTGTGGCATTGACTTTGTTTTCTTACGTCATATCCCTTACTCTGCTTTTCAAGTGTTTTATTACGTGAATTGGAGTATTAACAGAATGATGTATCAGGATGAACAGCTGGGATATCATTTTGTAGGAATATATGTCACAAAGATAATATAATATGACAGAGTACTTACATACTTTATTTCCTCTACTTTGAAGAGCAGGTGTTCCTAACGTTTTGTGCCCTCGGTGTATATAGAATATAATACTTTCATTGGTGTTTGTGCTGTAAATCCTCAGGTCCTCTCTCCTGGCTTGATGGCTCTGATGTCAGCTACTCTAACTGGGTGAACGACCCTGATCCAGGGGCTGGCTGTGGTCACATACTGAGGAGCTCAGGGTTTCAGTGGGAGGCAACAAGCAACTGTAGCCAGGAGCTGCACTTCATCTGCCAATTTGGTTTGTATTTGATGTGTGTGTGTGCACACATGCATCTGTGTGTGCATGTATGCAGAATAACAAGGTAGCGAGGAATATACTGTATGCGCTTGCTATTCCCTTTAACCTAAACCTTATTTACTTATTTGTCTCAGAATCTGGGCGCTCCATAGCTTGTGCTGCCCACAATGCAACACTACAGTGTGGTTCTGGTCAGGTGATAGAGATTGATGACAGCTTCTATGGTCGTAAGACGGTTCACTACTGCCGGACGAGTCCCACTTCTTCAGCCACCTCCACACAGGAGGAGTGTAGCTGGATAGATGTTGTACATTCAGTGACAGGTATGGTATGAAGTCTAATGTTTTTGAAACTTTTGAAATATTGTGCAAGGTGTATTTTGTCCATCACTCAGGATATTGATATATGTTTTGGTTTGACTATTGATTCAAGAATAGTCGTGTTCTTACATTGTATGACTAAGAACAGTAAAGGTCCAATGCAGCCGTTTTTTAACATCTCAAAATCAAATAATTTCTGGGTAACAATTAAGTACCTTACTGTGATTGCTTTCAATTAAAATGGTCAAAAAGAAACAAAAATAGCTTCTTAGGATAGAGTCATTTCTAAAGCAAGAATTTTGCTAGGACTGTCTGGGAGTGGTCTGAGTGGGGAGGGGAAAACTGAAAACTACCTGTTATTGGCAGAGAGGTTTGGATTTAACTAAATTTCTTATAGGTCTATTAACTAACTTATCGCCTGGTGATGTGGCGAGGCAGTCCAACACTCCATTCCACCAAAACAGGCTGACATTTCACACAGTCTTTTCAAACAGCTCTCACACTAAAAGGGCATTATCGTAATTTGCACAATATCACAGTATTATTCCAGCCTAATAGAGTAGAGATACAGTGGGGAGAACAAGTATTTGATACACTGTTGATTTTGCAGATTTTGTTTTAGATTCCGTCTCTCACAGTTGAAGTGTACCTATGATAAATATTACAGACCTCTACATGCTTTGTAAGTAGGAAACCCTACAAAATTGGCAGTGTATCAAATACTTGTTCTCACCACTGTATATATATATATATATATATATATATATATATATATATATATATATATATATATATATATATATATATATATATATATATATAAAACACAGGAAACCACGTTTTTGACTGCACTGGGCCTTTAAGCAAAGTGCTTTTAATGGGTCAAAGTAATTGCCTGCTGTGCAGTATTTGATCATTGCACTTTTAGGACACGCTGCTTAAAGTAAAAAGCAGAAATGTAAATATTGTAAAGCAAACACAGATTCAATAAAGGGCCCAGCAATTCAATAGAGGCAGCAATTCAACTTAGTTTCACTTTAGCAGGATGCTATTACCAAACAACTACATGATGAACAATATTTAAACATTGAGCTCTTAGAACATGTTTGCATTTGCAAAGCATAGAGCAGAACTGTAAATATTGTAAAACACACACAGCTTCAACAACGGCACCAGATGCACTGAGGCAGCAATAAAACTTAATTGCACAAAGCACCAAAAAAATATGTATTTGTGTCTTAACAAAAACCATAAGAGGTACAGATGCTGGTACAATGTCAAGACTGAAAGTAAAGCCACAAAAGTACCAGTTTTAAATGGTTGTAATACTGTCAATGAAATCTAAATGTACTGCACTAGGTTTAAGACATTGCTTAAGTTAGTGCTTCATGTATGAATGACAAATAGAATAGGCATTGTGATAATAATCCTTCCTCTGAACAGTGTGCACACAATTTATATTTTCAGAGCACCTGGATAAGTCTATTATAATGATAATGTGGATGATGATCTTAATAATGATTCTGATGACAATTATGGTGGAAAACTCTTCTATTTCTTCACCTCTCATATCTCTATTTAATGTACATTATTTCCAGGAGACTGCCATGGGCTGCAGGCGTGCCAAGCCACAGCAGATGTGGCCTCTTTTGGTGAACCATGCCCAGGGCTTGGAAGCTACCTGTCTGTGGAATACAACTGCAAAGATGGTCAGAACATTCTACCCCTGTTACTGTCTCTCCTTCCCTCCCTTCTACATTCCATTTAAATACTCAAATATGTTTTCAGCTAGTGAAGTGCTCGATTTACGTTTTCTCTGTTGTATTTCAACACATTATGAGTGGCGGCTAGCACACACAATCTAAGCTAGCCATGTCTGTGGTCCACAGGTCTCCACTTATTAATGAGCAAGTTGGCTGCCGTCTTTGACAATGTCTCCATAACAGTGAAGTGGCTTCTCCATCCCTTCCAGGGCAACCTGACCTGCACTCTAAGTGCTGGAGATGGGCACAACATCGATCCTTATAGTCCAGAAGAGTGAGTAACTGAGTAATGTATATCACCCAACATCAAAGCCAAAAAGTCCCTAATTCATTCACAATTAATGGAATTTACACTCTCACAGGTTGGAGAGCAGTGTGGTTCATAAATACACCCGTCCGGGTGTCTTCATAGTTGGGGTGGAGTGTACCACCAGTGAGTGGCATGTGACAGCTCAGAAAGCCATCACCATTCAGGAGCCCATCGGGGAGTTTGGCGTCATTAAGTGCTATAGCATGAACCAATCAACAGATGGTGCAAACTGCAAGGCCCTGTACGGAAGCCCCCTTCAAATCCAGGTAGAAGTAGAAGCTGGTAAGTAAAACCAACATGAGCAGAAATAAAAGCATTTGATCTTACATTTCCGAGAGTACAAATCTTGGTAGAATGAGACAACTTTGCTATCTACAGGTACGAATGTGACCTACAAAGTCCACCGTGGTGAGATGTTGGTGGCCAATTCATCAGCAGTCAGAGGAATCGTCCCCCACAACATCACAGTGGGACCAGAGGTGGAGCAACAACTGGGCTCTGGCTGCCACCAGATGACCCTGCATGCCTCTAACGGGGTCTCGGTCTTGGGCGTGTCCACTGAGCTGCAGGTGTGTCTGCTGGAGCCTGTGGAGGGCCTGCTGGGATCAGTGATGGCTGAGGAGGGAGAGTGTCCAGACTCAGACCTCTACGTTAGTGTCTCCCTGGACCGGGGAACCCCGGTGCAGCTTCTCTTCCAGGTGTCTGGAGCCAACGACAGCATGACCGAGACCAGAGGCATGCAAAACAGCAGCATGCAGGTTTACAATATCTCAACCACTATCCAAGGTACCTACCCAAATACAATCAGAAACAATGACAGAAGATAGGGAAATATTAAACGTTTCCTTGTTTATTTATATCAACTGTTTTGTTACAGGAGCTTTGCAAGTGAAAGTCAGGGCCTGGAATGTCTTCTCACACATGGACGTGGATGTGGGGAACACAACAGCAGTTTGTCACAATAAATCAGACTTTCAGACAGAGGAGCATAAAAGGCTTCCCCGGGCTAATGTGGAAATCACTTCCGATCCAGAAAGTCCATCTGACTTCACTCAAAGTGTCACACTTGGGTTAACTGGCTTGAGTGGAGTACTCGGAATCAGTGAACCTGGAATACTACTTGAATGGGAATGCAGTAAGTACCAGAGCTGAGAACACTCACCTCTCAGTTCAACTCATTAGTAGGCTACAGTAACAAAGTCTGTCAAGACTTTTACGTGGCCCACTTGTTCAAGTCTTATCTTCAAGGCCTGTGCTAGTTATAAATCTGAAATCCGAAGATTTTAGTTTTCAGTTCAGGCACAATCTGTCTATGAATACAATTGTTCTTCTAAACTCACTAAGTAACAACGGCGGTATTTCTCTGGTTTCCGGGTGACCGTATAGATTGTGTAGGACTTTTAATGTCCTTTCAGCACAGATGTGATACTCAAACCATGTTCCCCATTTATTCCAACAGATGAACAATGTAAATGCAGAGACACAACAAACCAGGAGACTCATGTGATTACAGCAGCCTGTCTTCCAGACCCCTTTCTTTTTTATATATACAGTTTTACTGTGCAGAAGAAAAATGGGACCGGGGCTCAAGTGGCTAAAGCAGAGAAATGCATCACTGTCACTCCGCCAGAATTCACCGATGTTACCATAAGGTAAAACAAGGGAGGGAATGGCTCATTAGACAGATGTATAGTCCCAAGTGACATTTTGTTTGTTAGGAGAGGTTTGCATTATCAAACGAAGAAGCTAAATGGCTGATTTGAATCAAATTCAAAGTTACAGTAATCTATGTCCCAGAAGATCTGTTGTATGATAAAAGTTAACCTTTGTTCTTTTAGTTGTTCTAATTGTAACCCAGTGAACATAAACAAAGATGTAACCCTCAAATTGGAGTGTACCACCGCAATGAGTTGCCCAACAGTAGTTTGGCATGTTGAGGACACAAGACCTTTGACAGTAAGTGTGAGACTCCTCTATTGTGCACACAAGCATATTTATGAATAGTGGTTTCAGTGCATGAATAGATAGAACTTATGTTGTCTAATTTAAGATTAGATATACTTTATTAGTCCAGACAGAAATATGTCTGCTGTTAACCAACCCCTCCGACATGCACACAAACACACAGGTGTTTGAACACACATACACACAAACATACATTCATTTGTAATTTGTCACATGAGCAAAATAAGTAACCTGAAATGAACGCATGCGCAGTTGGATTGTATAAAAGCTGTAGTCATTCTGTACGACGACAGTGTCTACGAAGGAAACAGATTTAATTTTGAGCTATTTCTTCTAGGGAGACCTCAAACACTGCTACAAAAAAGCAAAGCGAAGACCACTGCTACACAGAATAGATGGTGGCAATGAATACATGGTGACAAGTGACAATCTGAAAAATGCCCAGTCCAGATCTCTGAATCTCAATGTGATAGCGTATGGTAGGTATTCATTGATTTTAGAGTATGTGTTGTTACACGTGCTTTAGTTACAGATAATAGTAGGATGAGCATCACTTATGTTGAACCTGACATCAGAATGTCAAATTAGCCATTGTAATGTGGGCCATAAAATTAATCAAGTGTTCCAATGTGTTATATTTTAGGTAGTGCATCATTTGATCATGGATATTTAGAGTAAATAGTGTACATCCAGACCAACATTTACAGAATGCATTTATTTACATTAATGTAACCTATTCAACTTTTTGTTGTAGGTAAGACGACATCTGGCGCTGTCAAGTACACCATTCAGATACCAGGTGTTGCAACACTTGCACCTGTTGCCACTAACATACCGCCTGCTACCTTACCGGCTGCTACCACCATCCTACCGGCTGTTACTACCCGTCCAGCTGCTACTACAATACCTGTTGCTACCATCCCACTGGTAGCTACTACCCTACTGGCTGCTACCACCATAGCGGCAACTACTACTGTATCTGTAACTGTACCTGAAAGAACAGCCCCAACTACCATCACCAGCCTCCCTTCCTGTGTAATTTCCCCTCCGTCAGGCACAGTTCTAGATGCTTTCAATATCACATGTGCAACAACCCCCTGCTCCACAGGCAAATGCCAATATTGTTTCAAAACTGACAAAGGTGAGTTGTCTGAAATCTGTCGACAATGTAGTCTATTTCAAGAGACTTTCCCCTATCAAAGAAGTTGAATAGTAGGACCTGTACAGTTCCCTGTATTCAGGTGAAGCTTCATCCACTGTATGAAAACACATTATATAATATTTATTTATATTTCAGATAAACATTTGCGCTGCAGTTATGGAAATGAAGTAAAGTCAATCTTCCTACCTCTCGGGAACAAAAGTTACAACTACAGTCTGTCTGTGGTGGTTACTCTAACAAATGGGGATAGAAAAACCAATGCCACGATCACTACTGAGGTTTGTCATCAAGTAAAAATCCTATCATTCACTTAATGATTTAATGCATGGTAACTGTCCTGCCTTTCTGCTCCATAGAGCTGACATTTGATTGTTGTCCACCAAGGTGTGGCCAGCCAACTCCAGTTCCTCAGTGGAGAATCTGCAGTCTGTGGTTGAGAACACTGTCGCTCAGCTACAGCAGCAGGGGTTGCTCACTGGGGAGACCCTGGGACAGATGTTCAAGTCTGTGTCCGACATTCTGAACAAGGGCTCCAGTGAGGATCAGAAAGGTGCCAGGGAGGAGGTGAGAACGGGGTAATATGTTAAGGTCATAGGGAGCATGGGCTTTGCTGCCAGGAATGTCTACGCCAGGGATTGGCAACCCACGACCCGCTTTTGTAGTCCCGTGGATCAATTTCCAAAAACGAAGCACCAATAATTATAATAGTTTATAGCCTTTATAGACTAATAATGAGCAGTTTATAAACTACTTATCATGGTTGGCTCCAGGCATAAGCAGTCACTTAGGGCCCCTGGCTGCTAAGACGGGGCCCAGTCAAATAAATTGGCACACGAGGTGCAAGGCCAAGTCTCGCTCAAGGCCCCCAAAAGACTAGGGCCGGCCCACTCTACTGGTGTAATGCATTTAGTTAAGAGCGTTAAGTGGTTTAATTGCAGAAATTGATCGATTGCAAAATTCAGTTGACTGCATATCTGGCTATGGATGAGGGTACGCAGACCCGCGAGCCACTGCAGCTCCTCATGATGAGTTCACATTTTTTGTTTCCCCTCACCCCCATCAAAGTTGGCCATCCCTGGTCTAGGGACTCTGTGTATTGTTGAACGTAAGACATTACACTAAACTAAAAGAGTTATGATAAGTGAGTATGAAGTTCAAGACAAAAGGAAGTGTCTCTTTAGATGGATGTTTGTGAGGTGTTCTGATTGATGTTCCAGCTGCGAGAACAGATGCTGAGCACCATGACTGCAGTGCTGAAGAATGTCCCCAACAACACTCCTCAGGAAGTGCAGCTGACGGCCAGAGCAGTGGCAGGGATCACCAAGAGGAGGGAAGAGGTCAATGCCGCTGCTCAGGTACAATTGGATATGAGAGCAAGGCAACATAATCTTTTTCAAACATGTATTGCTGAAAGAGAGCAGAGATTTAGTTCCCAATGGTCTATGTTATGCTGTGGATCTTTTCCAGCTAGAAGCTAGCTCCCTGGTGGCAGACCTCAGCTCTTCCCTCCTCTATATGAATGTCAGTGAGCATGGTGGAGAAGAGATGGTGCAGGCAGCTACACCAATTGTAGAGGCAGCCAGCAATATCCTGGGAGTCTCTTCAAATGCAAGCACACAGGTGATATACAGTTGAAGGCGGAAGTTTACATACACTTAGGTTGGAATCATTAAAATTTGTTTTTCAACCACTCTACAAATATCTTGTTAACAAACAATAGTTTTGGCAAGTCGGTTAGGACATCTACTTTGTGCATGACACAAGCAATGTTTCCAGAGGCAAAAGAAACGCACACCTATTTAGATGAGGTGCTGGCTAGCGGAGTGGAACACTTAAATAAATTAAGGAGAGCCGCACACTCTAGGAGCTCAGATGCAAAAATATTTATGTACAACGTTTCGACAGACAAGCGGTCTTCATCAGGGTATTAGCTATAAACTATACAAACTATAGTTTTGGCAAGTCGGTTAGGACATCTACTTTGTGCATGACACAAGTAATGTTTCCAAAAATTGTTTACAGACTGATTAATTCACTGTATCACAATTCCAGTGGGTCAGAAGTTTACATACACTAAGTTGACTGTGCCTTTAAACAGCTTGGAAAATTCCAGAAAATGATGTCATGGCTTTAGAAGCTTCTGATAGGTTAGTTGACATCATTTGAGTCAATTGGAGGTGTACCTGTGGATGCATTTCAAGGCCTACCTTCAAACTCAGTGCCTCTTTGCTTGACATCATGGGAAAATCAAAAGAAATCAGCCAAGACCTCAGAAAAATAAATGTAGACCTCCACAAGTCTGGTTCATCCTTGGGAGCAATTTCCAAACACCAAAAGGTACCACATTCATCTGTACAAGCAATAGTACGCAAGTATAAACACCATGGGACCACGCAGCCGTCATACCACTCAGGAAGGAGACGCGTCCTGTCTCCTAGAGATGAATGTACTTTGGTGCAAAAAGTGCAAATCAATTCCCGGAACAACAGCAAAGGACCTTGTGAAGATGCTGGAGGAAACGGGTAAAAAACTTTCTATATCCACAGTAAAACGAGTCCTATATCGACATAACCTGAAAGGCCACACAGCAAGGAAGAAACCACTGCTCCAAAACCGCCATAAAAAAGCCAGACTACGGTTTGCAACTGCACATGGGGACAAAGGTCGTACTTTCTGGAGAAATGTCCTCTGGTCTGATGAAACAAAAATATAACTTTTTGGCCATAACGACTATCGTTATGTTTGGAAGGAAAAGGGGGAGGCTTGCAAGCCGAAGAACACCATCCCAACCGTGAAGCACGGGGTGGCTGCATCATGGTGTGGGGGTGCTTTGCTGCAGGAGGGACTGGTGCACTTCACAAAATAGATGGCATGATGAGGAAGGAAAATGATGTGGATATATTGAAGCAACATCTCAAGACATCAGTCAGGAAGTTAAAGCTTGGTCGCAAATGGGTCTTCCAAATGGACAATGACCCCAATCATACTTCCAAAGTTGTGGCAAAAAAGGACAACAAAGTCAAGGTATTGGAGTGCCCATCACAAAGCCCTGACCTCAATCCTATAGAAAATTTGTGGGTAGAACTGAAAAAGCGAGTGCGAGCAAGGAGCCCTACAAACCTGATTCAGTTACACCAGCTCTGTCAGGAGTAATGGGTCAAAATTCACCCAACTTATTGTGGGAAGCTTGTGGAAGGCTACCCAAAAAGTTTGACCCAAGTTAAACAATTTAAAGGCAATGCCACCAAATACTAATTGAGCGTATGTAAACTTCTGACCCACTGGGAATGTGATTAAAGAAATAAAAGTTGAAATAAATCATTGTCTCTACTATTATTCTGACATTTCACATTCTTAAAATAAAGTGGTGATCCTAACTGACCTGAAACAGGGAATTTTTACTAGGATTAAATGTCAGGAATTGTGAAAAACTGAGTTTAAATGTATTTGCCTAAGGTGTATGTAAACTTCTGACTTCAACTGCATATAGCTTCACTGAGTTCCCTGATGACAGTTGTGAATTATGGTTACCTTTCAGCCCTTTTCAGGACTACTGCATTTTGTTTGTCTTTCACAGAGAAAGGTCTCAAAGACTCTCCTGAACAGTATGGACAATGTGCAGAGTGCACTGTTAAATGGTAAAAAGGTTGGTCAGGAGCCTGCCATTATCAAGAGCCCTGAGATCAGTGTGTATGCTAACAGGTAAGAGACAGAGTGTTGGAGTGGAAACATTACTATAAGAAATGCAAGGCCTGTCACATAAATGTAACTTGAAATATGTCATTTGTATTTACACTACAATATCTCAAATACAAAATGATCCTGTTAAGTTGCCTCAATTTTGAGTTACAGTATATTATACACTCTCTTCTCTTAGGATGTCTCCAAATAGCATTCAGATGCAGTCTATAAACATCCCAGATAGCTCCTCTGCAAGCTTTTCCTTCCCTCCCCTGGGTGCTGATGTCCTTTCTCCAGAGGAACCAGTGGATGTGCGAGTAAGTGTGAATGTCTGTGAGTGAATGTGTGGAGGTTAGTGAGGGATTTATCACAGAAGTGAATACGGCAGTGAAAGTGTTTTTTTGTGTGTGTCAAGCATTAGGGAGGTTTTCATTTGGTTAATTGTTCATGTTGTAATTGTCTATTAGTATATTGTGGACGGTTTTAACCCTCATTCTCTTGTCTCATAATTTCCTTATTTTTACAGATGCTGAGTTTTGAGAAGAACCCTTATTCTTGGAGTGAGGGGGGTAACATCAGTGGTGCCATGGGGTCTGTGACACTCACCAGACAGGATGGATCAGCCATCTCTGTGGAGAACCTGTCTGAGGAAATTGAGGTCAGAACCCTGCAAACGTGTACCAATTTTAGTGGGGCTTTTCTCTTGAGAGCCCTTGATGTCTAAGACGTACAGTATATCTTCTAAGATAATGTCCAAGACATATACTTTAAAGACTATATGATCAAGTAAACAGAATTATGATTACAGTTGTATATATTACAACATATTCTATGATTCTCAGATCCTCTTGCCGAGACTTGAAGGCGGGCAGGTAAACAGCACAATCCTTGAACTGGGAAACTACAGCACACTGATGATTGACGTCCCTTCCCCAGACATAACACTGGTGCTAAAGATGGAGCCCTCAGAGGACATACCATTTGTACTGTTGCTGGGGTATAAAGACTACCCAAAGGACAAGCAATATGTAGCCAAGACGCAGATGCCTCATCAAGGCAATTCACAAGGTGACCAACCTCCTGAACTGACTTCTTGTAAATGGCAGACATAGAACTATTGTGAAGCATAATGAACCAACAACACTGAGTGTTTAGAAAGATAAATGTGCTTGTGTTGTGTTTATTTTGGGTACAGAGAGATACACCTGGGTCCTGGGTCCCAATGATTTGACAGGAAAAGTTGGGGTGCATTACCTTGTGGTGAGGCCCATTGTAGAAGCAGGGGTTAAATCTGTCAATGCCACTGTGACTGTCACCTCCATTGCTGCCCAGTGCAAGTATTGGAATGAAACCTTATCCACCTGGAGTGAAGATGGCTGCAGGGTGAGTGAAACAAGTACTACACAACACCTTTATAATAAAATATTGGCACATCACTGCAACCAGGGACTGCCAATATCAAATGCATAAACTGACTGTGGTCTCCTTAGGTTGGTCCTTTAACCACGCCATTGGTCACTCAGTGCTTATGTAACCATTTGACCTTCTTCGGGAGCTCTTTCTTCATCATGCCCAACCTTGTGGATGTGTCCCGTACCGCTGAGCTCTTTGCCACCTTCTCAGACAACCCCGTGGTGGTGTGCTTTGTTGGTGCCATCTTCATTGCTTATCTCTTGGTGGTCGTATGGGCACGCAGGAAGGACATCAAGGACATAGCCAAGGTCTGCCTTGAACAATCGCTGCCGCCATTTTCTAGACAATCTTTGTCCAGACTATACAGACACCTTGAGAACATGCTACTCTGGTGATCCAATCAGCAGATTTCCAGTGCTTAGATTTACCAGTTTGAGAATGCATCATCCTGTTGGTTTGCCGTTGATGCATAGTTTCATCTTCAAGTGTTACTTCTTGTAGGTGAAGGTAACATTGTTGGAAGATAATGACCCCTTGGCTGAATACCGTTACATGCTGAATATCAGCACTGGGCATCGGCGTGGTGCTTCCACCTCCTCTCAGGTCAGTGCCAACAGTTTCCACTGCTGCAGGACATCATATTCTGTTCTCTGATAAAACCACACTCAGTCACCCTGACCCTGTGTTGCTGCTGCAGGTTACTGTTACTCTGCTGGGCACGGAGGGAGAGAGTGAGCCACACCACCTCGCTGACCCTGACAAGCCTGTGTTTGAGAGGGGTGCAGTGGATACGTTCCTGTTGACCACACCCTTCTCTCTGGGGGAGCTGCAGAGCATCAGGCTGTGGCACGACAACTCAGGGGGGCACCCTGCCTGGTAGGAGAGTGGACGGGGAGGATATCTCACAGTAGTAGAGGGACAGATGGATTTTACGTTATTAAAGCTGACGTTTGAAATTGTAAATGTAGTTGACAATAACGGTTTCCATGCAGGTATATAAACAAAGTGACGGTGCAGGATCTAGAAACTGGACAGAAGTGGCACTTCCTGTGTAACTCATGGCTGGCCATAGATATGGGCGAGTGCATCCTTGATAAAGTCTTCCCTGTTGCCTCTGACATAGATTTGAAGAAATTCAGGTGAGGTAAAGCATGGATGGATTTTGGTATGGCAATATATATATCCCAGGACAATTGTCCATCATGTAACTAAATCTTCTTACATTGTATATTCTGCAGTAATCTGTTCTTCATGAAAACGGCAAAGGATTTCCGCGATGGCCACATCTGGTTTTCTGTGATCAGCCGGCCTCCAACGAGCACCTTCACCTGTGTCCAGCGAGTCTCCTGCTGTTTCTCTCTGCTGCTGTGTACCATGCTGACCAGCATCATGTTCTGGGGCATCCCTACCGACCCCTCTGAGCAGACCATGGACCTGGGTATGGACGCCTGCACAGTATTGGTGCTGTATTGAAATAACAACATGTTTTCAGAACATTAAGATTTTCTCTCTTTCTCTCCTGTAGGTCATATCGAGTTCACCTGGCAGCAGGTGATGATCGGCGTTCAGAGTTCAATCATAATGTTTCCAATTAATCTCCTCATTGTGAGTATCTTCAGAAACACCCGACCCCGAGAGACGAAGCCTGGAAAGCCCAAGGCAGAGGTGTCCAAGCAGGGGAAGACTGGCAGAGTGACTCCTTCACAGCCTCCGTCCCCACAGAGGGAGAGAGAACTCACACCAGACACTGTCATAAAGGTAAAAGAAGTAAACAATTTGAACAGAATATGTGATCAAGAGTCACCCCCAGTTTGCATCGCCACAGTAGCAAAGCTGTTAATACAGTGCTGTGGTATGACTTAAATATTGCTGTACACCAGCAGAACCAATCCAACTTGAAGGAGCTGGAGCAGTTTTGCCTTGAAGAATGGGAAAAAAATCCCAGTGGGCGAGATGTGCCAAGCTTATAGAAACATACCTCAAGAGACTTGCAGCTGTAATTGCTGCAAAAGGTGGCTCTACAAAGTATTGACTTTTGGGGGGTGAATAGTTATGCAAGCTCAAGATCTGTTTTTTCGTCTTATTTCTTGTTTGTTTCACAATACAATATATTTTGCATCATCAAAGTGGTGCATGTTGTGTAAATGAAATGATACAAACCTCCCAAAAATCTATTTGAATTCCAGGCAACAAAATATGAAAAACTCCAAGGGGGTGAATACTTCCGCAAGCCACTGTAGGTAGAGTTGGAAGTTTAGATACACCTTAGCCAAATACATTTCAACTCAGTTTTTCACAATTCCTGACATTTAATCCTAGTAGAAATTCATGTCAGGTCAGTTAGGATCACCACTTTATTTTAAGAATGTGAAATGTCAGAATAATAGTAGAGAGTGATTTATTTCAGATTTTATTTCTTTCATCACATTCCCAGTGTGTGAAAAGTTTACATACACTCAAATAGTATTTGGTAGCATTGCCTTGAAATTGTTTAACTTGGGTCAAACTTTTGGGTAGCCTTCCACAAGCTTCCCACAATAAGTTGGGTGAATTTTGTCCCATTCCTCCTGACAGAGCTGGTGTAACTGAGTCAGGTTTGTAGGCCTCCTTGCTCGCACACGCTTTTTCAGTTCTGCCCACAAATGTTCGATAGGATTGAGGTCAGGGCTTTGTGATGGCCACTCCAATACCTTGACTTTGTCGTCAGTAAATTTTGCCACAACTTTGGAAGTATGCTTGGGGTCATTGTCCATTTGGAAGAACCATTTGCGACCAAACTTTAACTTCCTGACATGTCTTGAGATGTTGCTTTAATATATGCACATAATTGTCCACCATGATGCCATCTATTTTGTGAAGTGCACCAGTCCCTCCTGCAGCAAAGCACCACCCCGTGCTTCACAGTTGGGATGGTGTTCTTTGTCTTGCAAAACTCCCCCTTTTCCTCCAAACATAACAATGGTCATTATGGCCAAACAGTTCTATTTTGGTTTCAACAAACCAGAGGACATTCCTCCAAAAAGTATGATCTTTGTCCCCATGTGCAGTTGCAAACCGTAGTCTGGCTTTTTTATGGCGGTTTTGGAGCAGTGACTTCTTCCTTGCTGAGCGGCCTTTCAGGTTGTCGATTTGGACTAATTTTACTGTGGATATAGATACTTTTGTACCTTTTTCCTCCAGCATCTTCACAAGGTCCTTTGCTGTTGTTCTGTTATTGATTTGCACTTTTCGCACCAAAGTACATTCATCTCTAGGAGACAGAACACGTCTCCTTCCTGAGCAGTACGACGGCTGCGTGGTCCCATGGTGTTTGTACTTGCGTACTATTGTCTGTACAGATGAACGTGGTACCTTCTGGTGTTTGGAAATTGCTCCCAAGGATGAACCAGACTTGTGGAGGTCTACAATTGTTTTCTGAGTTCTTGGCTGATTTCTTTAATTTCTCATGTCAAGAAAAGAGGCACTGAAGGTAGGCTTGATTTGCACTTTTTGCACCAAAATACGTTCATCTCTAGGAGACAGAACGCGTCTCCTTCCTGAGCAGTATGATGGCTGCGTGGTCCCATGGTGTTTATACTTGCGTACTATTGTTTGTACAGATGAATGTGGTACCTTCTGGTGTTTGGAAATTGCTCCCAAGGATGAACCAGACTAGTGGAGGTCTACATTTCTTTTTCTGAGGTCTTGGCTGATTTCTTTTGATTTTCCCATGATGTCAAGCAAAGAGGCACTGAGTTTGAAGGTAGGCCTTGAAATACTTCCACAGGTACACCTCCAATTTATTGAAATTATGTCAATTAGCCTATCAGAAGCTTCTAAAGCCATGACATCATTTTCTGGAATTTTCCAAGCCGTTTGAAGCCACAGTCAATTTAGTGTATGCAAACTTCTGACCCACTGGAATTGTGATACAGTGAATTGTTGGAAAAAATTACTTGTGTCATGCACAAAGTAGATGTCCTAACCGACATGACAAAACTATAGTTTGTAAACAAGAAACAGTTTTAATGACTCCAACCTAAATGTATGAGAACTTCCAACTTCAACTGTAAATACGTTATTCTCTCAGGACATAAAGAAGATTGCTCAGTCACTCTCCAAGGCTATGAAGAGCCCCATTCCACACCTGGAGTTAGAGATGAAGCCTGGACAACAAACTGATATCAACTCTCTGCTCTCTCTGGTGGAGGACATCATCCGGCAGCAGAACCGAGCCAGTGGAGAGTTCTACACTGATGCCTCCAAGAAAGAGGGATCGCTCATTCTCTCACTAGGGGTAGCCAATCTGCAAGGTACAGCTCGTTTGGGGGGGGGGGGGGGGGGTCCTGCATTGCACTGCTGGTTAATCTGATGTTCTGGTAGCTTGTCCAGAGATGCAATATTTACAGTATTTAGTGGCCAAAGTTTAATCATTGCTGTCAGTCAGCAAAAGTATAATCATATGATATTTGGCTCAAACTCAGAAATTATAACCAGATTAAAAACAGCTAGGATCCAGAACCCTGTGTCACCTCTCACCTTACAAGAAACCAAAAGATCCCTGTGTGCCATGTTGACAACCGGGATACTGCCTCTGGCAATTAAGGTAAGCAGGTTAAATGCAATAATTGAAGAGCAGCTAGGGGCGATTTAGGGCAGTTTGAGAATGAACTGTATTTTACATTTACATTTTGATTTACATGATAATTTGTTTGATAAAATGCAACAACTGAAACCAGAAATTAGATATGAAGAGAAACTGGAATGCTTATTTAGAAAATAAGTGTTGCTGGTCACAAATGTTTCCAAAGCATGGAAGATACATCAAGATAAGCTACAATGAGTATACACAACATTAAGAACCCTTGCTCTTTCCTTGACATATACTAAGTGAATCCAGGGGAAAGCTATGAACCCGTATTGATGTCACTTGTTAAATCCACTTCAATCAGTGTAGATGAAGGAGAGGAGACAGGTGAATTAAATAAGGATTTTAAAGCCCTGAGACAATTGAGACATGGATTGTGTATGTGTGCCATTCAGAGGGTGAATAGGCAAGACAAATTATTTTAGTGCCTTTGAACCGGGTATAGTAGAAGGTCCCAGATGCACCGGTTTGAGTGTCAAGAACTGCAATGCTGCTGGGTTTTTTCACGCTCAACAGTTTCCCGTGTGTATCAAGAATGGTCCACCATCCAAAGGACATCCAGCCAACTTGACAGCTATGGGAAGCATTGGAGTCAACATGGGCCAGCATCCCTGTGGAATGCTTAACAAACCTTGTACAGTCCATGCCCAGACAAATTGAGGCTGTTCTGTGGGCCAAAGGGGGTGCAACTCAATATTAGGAAGGTGTTCCTAATGTTTGTACATATTTCTTGTCAAAATTGTTCAAACTCAGTACATTTGGTTGGGAATCATTTATGGACAACAAATATTCAAACCATGTCCCTGATTTTCGAGCTAATTTAAGTCAGGACCACGCAGGAACACTCAACCCCTATTGAAAAGCCATTCCGGTGTGTCTTTGGCAGTACCCATAACATGATGCTGCCACCACAATAGTTTAAAATACAGAGGATCAACAACATTGCATTCACTCCACATTACTGACCTGTATGAAAAAGTGAAAAGAAGGAACCCTGCGTAAAAAAAATCCACTCCAAATCTGTTTGCAACAAGGCTGTTAAGTAATACTGCAAGACAATATGGCAAATTAATGTACTTTTAAAAATGACAGGTTTGGGTCAAATACATCACACAGTGAAGCCCTTTGTAATTTCAAGTATTATGGTGGCAGCATCATGTTATGGGTATGCTTGTCACCGGCAGGGACTGGGGAGTTTCTCAGGATCAAAATAAATATGAAAGGAACAGTTGAATTTTAACTGGGGAGTTTGTATGTGCACATATATATAATTATTTTCTTTGCTACTGCAGATACAGTGCTCCTACAAGCTCCTACAATGCAAGACACTTTAATAATGAAATAAATCAAATCAATAATTGCTGTTCTCAGAGACCAGCCTGTGTGGGAGCCCTGAGAAGACTGGGGATGGGAGACAGAAAAGGAGCAACAACAGCCAATATCTGTACAGGCAGCTACGCCATGTAGAGAAGGAGCTGAGCCTACTGGGACCTTCTCGCTTCCCCAACCCAGACAGCTACTGCCGGGCAGTGCAGCAGGTCCAAGGCATGAGGGGGCTGCTAGAGTCCCACCTCTCCTCTTCCAGCCTGGGAGGGGACCAGCTGTCTCAAAGCCCCAGCCCAGCAGAGAGCAGTGAGGGAGACAGCAGTAGTAAGAAGCAGGGCGGGCTGCCCTGGTGGTTTGTGTTCATTGGCTGGATTCTGGTGTTAGCCACCAGCGGAGTATCAGGATACTTCACCATGATGTATGGGTTGACCTATGGGAAGGACCGCTCTATAAGCTGGCTCATCTCCATGGTCGTGTCTTTCTTTGAGAGCCTCTTTATCACTCAGCCGCTGAAGGTGAGACCTACAGTACAATACATACTGTACAATGTCAAATGCCGTGCAGCATGTATCTGAAATCTGGGTATTACTTTGTGGATTTCCTATCACAGGTGCTTGGTTTTGCAGCCTTCTTTGCTCTCGTTCTAAAGAAAGTTGATCAGGAAGAGTATGGGGATGCAAAGTTTGAGGGGGAGCTCCGAAATCCAGGTGCTTTATCTTCAAGCTAATTTTCCATATCTCAGGCATAACAACATATACATTCTGCTTTCCTAAATAATTGTTATGAATATTGTGTTAGTTGCTGATGAGATAGCTAAGACTTGATACAGCTTGTTTTCAACTTTTACAACCATCTTGTCCACAGATGACCCTGATGTGGTGCGGGCTGTCAGGAGGGATAGCACATGCAGCTTCTACCAGCCCCCTCCTCCAACAGACATCGAGAGGATGAGGAGCAATATGATCAAGGAGCAGAAGGTCTTTGCCCTCATCAAAGAGATTCTCAGTAAGAGGAACCGCTTTTTCATTCACCGCACTGTCATTCACCACACTTATTGGTTAACATACATGTTTAAGGCCTATGATTCTGTTGCAGCCTACATGGGGTTCATGTGGATGTTGCTCCTGGTGGCATATGGCCAGCGGGACCCTAATGCTTACTTCCTGACTCAGCACATTCGGCAGAGTTTCAGCCAAGGGATCTCAGACAGCATGAGTCACAAAGATGTGTTCACTTGGGCAAATACCTCTCTTCTCAGCAACCTCTTCGGAGAGTACCCAGGTAGGATTCTCTAAAGAGGATGTTTATTTCAGAGAGAACATACATTTCTAGAAAGTTAAAGAGAAAATGTATAGCTGGAAGCATGCTAGCGTTTTATCTTTTGGTAATTTTTTGCATGCTGTGTTATAGGTTTCATCACTGATGGGAACTCCAAACTGGTTGGTAATGCCCGACTTCGCCAGGTGAGGGTGCAGAAGAACTCCTGCCGCATCGCCCGCTCCATGCGCCAGGCTATACCTGACTGCCATGCTCCATACTCATGGGAGGTGGAGGACATGGGCTCCTATGGGCCAGGCTGGAACCGCTCTGCGAGCGAAAACGCCTCAAAGACCATGCACAGTCCCTGGCAGTACCAAACCCAGGCCAGACTCAGAGCCCAACCCACCTGGGGCAGTGTGGTCCTCTACAGGGGAGGGGGGTTTGTGGTGGACCTGGGCCCAGAGTCACAGAATGCTAGCAGGTAAATTAACATTTACAGTACTTAATGTTTAAAAATGATCAGAATTATCAAACCATCTTTGTGGTAGAGAAAGATGTTATTTTATTCATCAATGTATTCTGTCTCTGCAGTACCCTTCAATATCTGTTTGACAACACCTGGCTTGATATGTTCACCCGAGCAGTTTTTGTAGAGTTCACTGTGTACAATGCCAATGTCAACCTCTTCTGCACTGTCACACTCATGCTGGAGACCACAGCTGTAGGTGAGACAGTTTTTATATCACTCCAAGAATACAGCACGAAGTAAGTATTTTAAAGGCGTCCAAAGCTCAGATTGTCAGCACCTGTCTTATTCTCTCAGGAGCGTTCCAGTTTCGCAGTGAGCTGCAGAGTGTCCGACTATACCAGTCCACCGGTGGACTCCATATCTTTGTCATGGCATCTGAGGTCATCTATTTCCTCTTTATCCTCTACTATATGTATGTTCAGGTAAGCGTTCATTTAAATACCTTTCTTATGTGTATAGAGTATAACATCCTTGAAACAATGGTCTAGTGCCATTGTTCTGGAATTCCTCCTCGGTCTAACTCTTCTCATCTCCTCACAGGGAAAGCTGATGAAGCTGCAGAAGTGGGCTTACTTCAAGACAAAGTGGAACCTGCTGGAGCTCGCCATCATCCTCCTGAGCTGGAGCGCGCTGTCTGTCTTCATTAAGAGGACCCTGTTAGGGAACCGGGACATGGAGTACTACCACAACCATAAAGACCAGTGAGTTCACACTGGGTTGGGGTATCACGGGTTTCTGCTTTAGTTTCGCCAGTCTGCTACCCCTATTGTTGATCAGTTGCTCCTGTGTGATGTTCAACTTCTCCGCTCTCTATCCAGGTTTGCCAGTTTCCATGAGACAGCCACAGCAGATGCAGTGCTGGGGTATCTGATCGCATTCCTGGTGCTACTGGCTACAGTCAAACTTTGGCATCTGCTGAGGCTCAATCCCAAGCTACACATGATCACAGCCACACTGCAACGGGCCTGGACTGACATATCAGGCTTCCTCGTGGTCATCACCATTATGTTCCTGGCCTATTCTATCGCTGTAAGCGTCTTTCTGAAACACCTAACCTAGAAGTTGTCCATGGTACAGTCATTCTTCAACTTCATCCTCATTCTCTTCTTATGTGATGTTGTGCTTGTGTATGATGGGTGTTCCCTCAACTTTCTGTGTGAGTGTCTAAACTGTGATCATTCTCTGTCTGCAGTCTTATCTAATGTATGGCTGGAAGCTGTACTCATATAGGACTCTCCTGGATGCTGCTCTGACCATGGTCAGCTTACAACTGGGCATCTTCAACTATGACGAGGTTAGTAAAGTAGGACAGCTCTACTAGACTCCCAATTACTGCTGTAGTCATGATGGTAGCTTTGTGATTAAATTCTGTAACTTCTCCTTCTAATCCAGGTTCTTGATTACAACCCGGTGCTTGGTGCGTTCCTCATCGGCTCCTGCATTATATTCATGACCTTTGTGGTTTTAAACCTGTTCATCTCAGTCATCCTGGTGGCGTTCACTCAAGAGCAAATACATCACAAGGTACTGCGCATCAATCGTACACTATGTAAAATTAACCTTGTTCTGGTCATATTAGAATATCAAAATATAGAATAGAATCAACAGGGACCAATACCTTAATACATTTTGACAGAGGCGGTCACTTGACTATCAATTCTGAGCTGTGTGTTCACTATTCCACAGCCCTCAGAGGAGGAGGAGATAGTGGATCTGATGCTGATGAAGCTCTGCAGTTTGTTTGGAATCAAAATGAAGAAGGAGAAAGAAGACAGTGACAGCCCCAAGGAGAATGGCATGACTGCCTCAGCAACTAACAAAGGATTCTCCACAATATCCTCATAGATGTTACTTCTAAGTACTGGTGTATCACTCTGTATGTATTCATAGTGAGCTGTCATTTTCATTTCTGTTGCTTTCTAGGAGCGGTGATGCTTTTGTTGACTTGTTGCCTCTAGCTGTTTAATTATCTAACATATCATGCATAAATGAGGCTATTTGTGCCGTTTTTGTGATCTAATGCAAAGCTTTAAAAAGAAGTTAGAGGAAATAACAGCTCCTTCTGTTACCTCACACTCTGTCAGAAATACACATATGTATGGTTACTATGGTAACATGTTAGGAGACAACAATGAGAGAAGGATAAAGATAATTCCAATGTTGTTGTATTAGTAATATGTTTGTTGTGAAATTAATAAAAATGGTTGAAACATTAACCAAATGAGCTGCATAAGAATAAAAAACAATAAGACTTATGTGGAGTAGATAACCAAATAGCCAATTCTCTTCCTCTTTGAATCCATTAAAAAAAGATTGTTCTCGCCACCTGTCAGACACTAAGAAAAAAAAGCCGTAGTCCGAAATGAGCATTGCTTCATTTCTTATCCTTCTTATCTTTCTTAGTGTCTCCCTTCTCTTTTTCCTTGTCCTCTTTCTTCTCTTTCTTGCTGTCATCTTTTTCCTGGCCTTCCTTCTTCTCTGCATCTCGGTTGGCGATCTTGTTGTTGATGAGGTTGTGAAGAGCAACCACGGAGCGGATGAGTGAAGCCAGGTAAACCACCAGCATCTGGTCATTGGTCTTGAGGTAAAATGCCTTGATGAACTCTTGAAGGTTGACGTCAGGCAGCAGGTTAAAGACATCCTGCAGCTGGTAGATGATCTGGTGGTTGATGGGCAGCTTACCTGCGGCAACTTTGTCCAAATACCCTTTGATATCCACTAACTTGCAGTTGAGGCCCTTTAGGCCTTGCACCTGGTTGGTGATGCGTTGAGACAGGGTGCCAACTGTTGTGTCCTTGATGTCTCTGGATGGAGATACAAATCATTTTATTTTAGAAACTTGCATGTTTTAAGTTACCCTGTTTCCCTTTTTGGTGGCAAAACTGGCCTTACATTTATGGTATGAATCAGACTTGGGTTCAAATACTAGTTCAAATTTTTCAGTTACTTTCACATACATTTAAAGTACAGTCAAGGCAAAAGTTTGGACACACCTACTCATTCAAGGGTTTTTCTTTATTTGTACTATTTTCTACATTGTAGAATAATAGTGAAGACATCAAAACAATACAATCACACATGAAATCAAGTAGTAACTTATATTTTGATTTGTTTAGAAATATATATTTAAGATTCTTCAAAGTAGCCTTGATGACAATGTTGCACACTCATCGTATACTCTCAACTAGCTTCACCTGGAATGCTTTTCCAATAGTCTTGAAGGAGTTCCCACATATGCTGAGCACTTGTCGGCTGTTTTTCCTTAACTCTGTGGTCCAACTCAAGTCGGGTGATTGTGGAGGCCAGGTCATCTGATGCAGTACTCCATTACTCTCCTTCTTGCTCAAATAGCCCTTACACAGCCTGGAGGTGTGTTTGGGGTCATTGTCCTATTGAAAAACAAATGATAGTCCCACTAAGCGCAAACAAGATGGGATGGCGTATTGCTGCAGAATGCTGTGGAAGCCATGCTGGTTAAGTGTGCCTTGAATTCTAAATAAATCACTGACCGTGTCACCAGCAAAGCACCCCCACACTATCACACCTCCTCCATGCTTCACTTGAGAACCACACGTGCGGAGATCATCCGTTCACCTACTCTGCATCTCACAAAGACACGGAGGTTGGAACCAAAAATCTTACATTTCGACTCATCAGACCAAAGGACATATTTCCACCAGTCTAAATGTCCATTGCTTGTGTTTCTTGGCCCAAGCAAGTCTCATCTTATTGGTGTCTTTTATTAGTGGTTTCTTCACAGAAATTCAAACAGGAAGGCCTAATTCACGCAGTCTCCTCTTAACAGTTGATGTTGAGATGTGTCTGTTACTTGAACTCTGTGAAGCATTTATTTGGGCTACAAAGGCTGGTAACTCTAATGAACTTATCCTCTGCAGTACAATTAACTCTGGGTCTTACTTTCCTGTGGTGGTCCTCATGAGAGCCCATTTCATCATTGCGCTCAATGTTTTTTTTGACTGAACTTGAAGAAACATTCTTGAAATTGTTTGCATTGACTGACCTACATGTCTTAAAGTAATAATGCGGTTGTTTCTCTTTGCTTATTTGAGCTGTTCTTGACATGATATGGACTTGGTCTTTTACCAAATAGGGCTATCTTCTGTATACCACCCCTACCTTTTCACAACACAACTGATAGCCTCAAAACACATTAAGAAAATATATTCCACAAATTAGGTGACTGGTACTATATGTATTCAGAAACATTTTACTTGGAAAGTAGTTGAATATTTTAGTGTACACTGAAAAAAAATATAACCGCAACATGTAAAGTGTTGCTCCCATGTTTCATGAGCTGATGTCAACATTGTGAACAGAGTGCCCTACGGTGGTGGTGGGGTTATGGTATGGGCAGGCATAAGCTACAGACAATGAACACAATTGCATTTTATCGATGGCAATTTCAATGCAAAGAGATACCGTGTCGAGATCCTTAGGCCCACTGTCGTGCCATTAATCCACCGCCATCATGTTTCAGCATGATAATGCACGGCCACATGTCTCAAGGATCTGTACATAATCCGGGAAGCAGAAAATGTCCCAGTTCTTCCATGGCCTGCATACTCACCAGACATGTCACCCATTGAGCCCGTTTGCGATGCTCTGGATCAACATGTACAACAGCATGTTCCAGTTCCCGCCAATAACCAGCAAATTCCCTGGAGGAATGGGAAAACATTCTACAGGCCACAATCAACAGCCTGATAAACACTATGCAAAGGAGATGTGTCGCTCTGCATGAGGCAAATGGTGGTCACACCAGATACTGACTGGCGTTCTGATCCATGCCCCTATTTTTTATTTCATTTTTTAAAGGTATCTGTGGCTAACAGGCTAACAGATGCATATCTGCATTCCTAGTCATGTGAAATCCATAAATGTATTTAAATTGACTGATTTCCTTATATGAACTTTAACTCAGTAAAGTCTTTGAAATTGTTGTATGTTGCATTTATATTTTTGTCCAGCATATTTAGAAATATACTTGCATTGAAAACACTCAAATACACACCCATGCACTTAACCCAGATATTTGAAAATAGTATTTGAAAATGGTTTCAAAATGACTTTTAAAATGTTGTATTTTATTTTGACAAATAAACATTCAAATACTCAAATAAAAGTACTTGTTTTGGGCTGTGTATTTGAAAATACTCCGAGAATAAAAGTATTTTAAATACCAGATAATCAAATATACATGTATTTGAACCCAGGTCTGGTATGAAAAAATATGAGCAATAATACACGAACAGTAATTTACATATTGAACTTCAAGACCAATGACAAGAACAAACACATTGACCACATGCATGGGCCCAGTCTTACCGGAGTAAATGCTCCACGCCCACTTCCTCTGCTTCTTCAGCACCAATCTCACTGGTGACATGTTCAAAGGTCTTGGATGTGGGAGTGCCATCCTAAAAACAAAAGGAATGTTACAACCATTAGACCGTCTCAAGCAAATGTGCAGGTTTTCCTCAACATTAAAGCTCAAAAGGCATCTGTTGCTCCACAACCCTTAACTTAGATTTGTACAGTGACATTCTTTCTAATCCTACAATTTTTTGAGTACACTAAGTGGTTGATGCAAGACTGACATGCAGCATAAACCTTTGTTGCAGAGGTAATAGTAGAGAATTGTAGTTCCACTATTACATTCATTCAATAATTCCACTGATAAAAACATACATCATGCACTTCCTCCACAGATATGTAGGCCTCCGTTGGTAGACCCAGATCTTTCGGTTTCACGTCAATGATGACTAAAACCTATAAACGACCCCAAAAAATACAATTAAAATCTTTGTACCATAGTATGTTTACTCATATCAGTGACATCAGTAGTAAAAAGTAATTACTAAGTAAGAAAATTACATAAATGATTATGTTGTACTTATACTTACAGAATTGGTACAATATTGCTTCACGAGTTCATTGATGGCAATGTCATTCTTGTGTAGTTTGGGTCCTGTGTGATACCAACCAACTATTCTTTCTCTTGCTGAAACACAATGGGAATACATGTTTAATCTCCAAATCACATTAACAAGTAAATCATAGTGTTGTTAAAATGCATACGAATTCACAAAGAACTCATCTTACCATTGACTTTCTTGAACATGTTGTACATGTTCTCCAAATAGTCATGGTCCAGGAACCACACAGAATCATCCTTGTCATCCTCGTCAAATGGCACTGGAAGAGGGGGGGGGGGGGGGTCAGCCAGATCAACAAGAAACCAGAGTGTAATCAAAGAATGGACCGTGGTTGTAAAAATAGGTAACGTTAGGAAACACCTGCAAAGCTGTTGGACACATCAAGAACCTTCTTATGCCATGAGCCGAGCAGTACACCCACAACCCTCTTCTGACTTCCAACTTTACCGATTCTGATCAAATACAGCATGAGAGTAGGCTGTTCGCTACAGACACAGAGTTTCTGAACTGTCTTTGCTACAGACATGTGACAGCATTATCCCTGACAAGAGAGCGCGGATGGAGCTAACGCGTTATAAGCTGGTTAACGTTAGCTAGCTACAATAGCTAGTAAAGTGCATAAAACGATGCACTAACCGTAGAGGAAACCTGCCATGTGTAATATGACAACTTGTGTATTTAGCTAGCTTCTAGCTATACTGGATAGCATTAGGTGAACCATAGCCTTCTGGGGTGAATCAGCTAGTTAGCTAACGTTAGCTTGGTTGCTCTAGGTTAATTTACTGTCGCTAGCTAGTCGCTAACGTTAGTTAGTTAGCTGGCTAAACTTTACTGTTATTTGGGAAACAACAATAAGTCCACATTTTTTTAACAATCATCAACAACTGTCGAGCTCATTCGAATCATTTACCTGTTAAAATGATCCACCACACTCAGGAGCACCACAAGGGATGGACAATCACTTTTTCAACAGCCAACTCCGGCATGTTTATGTGAGAATTAAATTCAATAGAGAACCACAACCACCGTCAGTGCTCCACAATCCCACAATCCTTCGCGTAGGGTCAAGTGGCCAAAGAGCCGAAGGGGATCGATTTGTCAAAACTGCGCAAAAAATGCTCCATTGGGTTGTAACGTGCATTTTGCATTCATTTGAATACTCTATCAAAAACATTTTTAGGCGGGCGAAATATCTCAATTTGACATGCTATTTTTTTTTACCCAAATGCGTTGAGAATATACGTTGTACAGATTCACCAGGGTAGCCTAGTGGTTAGAGCTTTGGACTAGTAAGCGAAAGGTTGCAAGTTCGAATCCCCGAGCTGACAGTGTACAAGTCTGTCGTTCTGCCCCTGAACAGGCAGTTAACCCACTGTTCCTAGGCCGTCATTGAAAATAAGAATTTGTTCTTAACCGACTTGCCTTGTAAAATAAAGGTAAAAATGTAATGTTCACTTTTTTTTAGTATGGATTCCTCCATGGGTTGGGCTGTCCCTGCTTTTAACACTAGAGGGCTGTAAACGCATAAATAATAACTCTTACCCACGTCCCCTCCTGTCATAGTTTGATTCTAGCATGAAAGTGCTTTTGAATTTAGACATTTTACCTATTTTCAATGTTGCTCATGATGGCAATACAGACAGATCTTGGTGGGCAAATCAATCAATAAATTGTATCCTAATTTATTTCCCATCGTTTATAGCTGTAGCTCTTAGAGTTGGTGCTTCACTTTATACTGAACTCTCTTCTCGCGTTTCTTTAGAGTAAATAATAATCCGCCTTTGGTAACTTCATTACCCTCATGCTCATCCAAGGTTAGAAGTAGTTGCCACATGATGTGTGCATGACATGCTTCACCCTGGGTGTGTTATCTAACGGTACATAATATTTCGAATTTTGGTTGTGTGGTATTTTCTACAAAGGTTGATGAGGCTTCTTGTGATTTTGGAGTTAGGGTAGTGCCTTTATACAGTAATAATGAGCAGTTTATAAACTACTTATAACCCTCGTTATAAATCCTTAGGTTGTTGGGTTGCTACAAGCTGGGCAGGGAGCTATTTTATTGCAGGCCTACTGTCTATTTTACTTCAAATGTAGCCTACCGGTAAAAAAAAATGATGATTAACTGTTTCTTGTGTCCACCATAGGAGGCAAATTAAGACATTACCACTGAACAGAAAGTATTTGGAAGGGTGGTCAGAGAGGCCTGATGATCATCAAAATCAGGGGGTAACTAAAGGCATTAAATCCCAAGGACAGGGTCATAAACACTAAGGCCACAGGTTGTTTGAAGTTTATTTTTCAATGTTCCTTTCTTTTTATAGAAAGAGTAATGAATGAACTTGTGAATTTGAAACAACTGATGAAACATTAACTCAATGCACTGAGAAAGTGATGATCAAATACACATTTAGACCATGGCATGTGAATGGCTATTTTAGGAGGCACGTGGTGAGTGCAGTGGTGCATTGTTCGGAATGTGCCCGTAAGTAAGCATTTAACTGTAAAATCTGCACCTATTGTACTTGGCGCATGCAACCAATACAATTTCATTTGATGTCCAATGATGTTGGGATTTGATCTGGCAGAAGTCAGGATAGAGTACTTTAATGCCTATCTGCAAACCTGCAAACTTTCTAAAGGGTACATATGACATGAATAACGAAAAATTCTCACATACCTCACAAGATCTACAGTATGGTGCAGTACACCCATTGTTATAGTCATGCCCCAATCAACAAATTGGTTTCTGCAATTACCTTGCTGCTGTGTTAACTTTGCTCTTGGCCATTGTTAGGATTTATAAGCATATCATTATTCATTCCACTCAAGAAGCTCATTGTGTTTTATATATATATATATATATATATATATTTTTTTTAAAGTCTGTATATCTATTTAAACTTGTGAAAGTTATAGGAGTTGCAGTGTCACAGTCTTTGTTAACTAATTTAATATCATATATGACATAACACGTCAGAAGTGGCCAATGTGATGAGTGGATGCACCTGCATGACTTATAGCCACTAGGCCCGAAAGAAAGAAAAGCTGTGACCAATCTCATCATGACCATTTGCTTGTGCATTATCCTAGAACTACATTACAATTAGGGTGAGATTACCAAATGCAAGAATGAAAATTATTCGATTTACTTTTCCCTTATTTGTGTAGGTTTAGTGCTTTTACACGTTCAATTATGCAAATTTCACACTAGTTGTAGGCCTACAATCATGTGACAGATTATTGTCCAGTGGCTACTGTTTTATCAGGGCTGACGGGTTTGCGTCATGGGTGGGCGGGGCTGTACAGAAAATAGACGAACTGAACATATTTGACAAATACTAATGTAAAGGAGGCAGAAAGAAGCGTGTTACACAGGCTAATAACGACTGGTTCAAGATATACATAGCCTATATGTCAAATAGCGTTTTGTTTGGTATCAGTATATTTATTTCCCATTAATTCGGTGTCAGAGAAATATTTATTTCTAGTTTGCTAGCTCAACGACGGTCATATCTGAGGGGGTCCGATTTCCCCTCTTCTTCAGATGCATTACGATGCCCTCTGATTTTATATCCCTACTCAGCGCGGATCTCGACTTGAATTCCCCCAAATCCCTATATTCCAAAGGTAATACATCTATTTTATGTTAAGCAGAGACTGTCCTATTTTCTTGTTTGTGTTGTTTTGGTTCTGTTCGTGGATATACGCTGTTGTTATTCTCGTACATGTGTGTTGAGAGCGCTGCCCTGTTTTTTTACTGCACGGGTCGGCGTGAACGCCAGCGCACCGTGTCGCTTTGGCATTGCATCTAAACCGTGGCTATATAGCTGCTGCCGCGTTCAGAACAACTGGGAAATCGGAACTATCCGACTTACAATGCATTTAAGTAAACTGGGAACTCGGGGAAAAAAAGAGCTCCGGCTGGGAAAAATCGGTTTGAACGGTTATCCAATATGGAATTCCAAGTTGGAAATCGGAAACGCATCTTCCTAGCGCGCCGACTTTTCCGACCTGAAGATCACTGACGTCATGATTTGACCTCGTTTTTTCCAAGTTCCCAGTTGTCTTGAAAGCACCATCAAGTGATCCGTTTTGTATGAGAGCCATGTGTAGATTATATAAGAAAACAGAAAGTTGCATCTTAATTATAGGCTAGTCTTATGAATGTAAGACATTTTAAGATTTTGATACCATTCAATGTACCTTTATATGATATACAGACTGGTATCTGATAATGGACCAAAATCTGCTTACCTTGATGCAATGTCAACATGTTACTCTTGTTCGTCACAAGTCATCTAGGCTATTTATTCAGCTGGTAAATGATTACACTAACTATTTCATTTTTATTTTCCATGTAATTATGGTAATTAAACTATTTGTTTTTATGGTCCCATACCCTACACATATTTTAGGTGCTGTCATGAGTGTGAGAGGATAAAGGCTGCCTCATTGATGTCACAACACAAAAATAGTTAATTCCTGATACCCTATGTTGAAAGCATATTCATGCATTCAGTGGAAGTGTTTACCAACACTGCCATGCATTCAGTGGAAGTGTTTACCAACACTGCCATGCATTCAGTGGAAGTATTTACCAACACTGCCATGCATTCAGTGGAAGTGTTTACCAACACTGCCATGCATTCAGTGGAAGTGTTTACCAACACTGCCATGCATTCAGTGGAAGTGTTTACCAACACTATGCCAGCAGTAATTGCAATATTTAATGTTTAAACAAACACACTCATCACTCAGATGGTGATTTAAAAAAAGAGGCAGATACTAGAGTACAATATAGGCCTAGGCCCTATTTTTATGGTGTAGTTGTAGGTCTAAATAGATTATATTCACCATGGCCTAGTCCCACTGAACAACAACCAAGGGGGAGTGCGCTGGTTGTCTGAACAGTTTTCATATATTTTGGCAATATGTCTCAATACAGCACTTCAACAACATATCTATAAGCCCTTTGACGAACAATGGTATTAATGACCAATGTCACAGTAAAAGTTCATTGTGAAACAAACAGCCCATGGACTTAGGCTAACCTATGACTCTTTTTTTTACTCCCTCAAATCCCCTACAAAGTGGAAAATGCAGTCTTTATTAAAATCAGAACTTTTTTTGTAACCCATTCCAGAAAACATGTTTTTAATTTCCTGAGTATACTGGAGAGATATACAGTGCCTTGCGAAAGTATTCGGCCCCCTTGAACTTTGTGACCTTTTGCCACATTTCAGGCTTCAAACATAAAGATATAAAACTGTATTTTTTTGTGAAGAATCAACAACAAGTGGGACACAATCATGAAGTGGTCACAAAAAAATACAGTTTTATATCTTTATGTTTGAAGCCTGAAATGTGGCAAAAGGTCGCAAAGTTCAAGGGGGCCGAATACTTTCGCAAGGCACTGTATATTCTGTTTGTAAATATACACACGTCTTTGGTTCCTAGTACAGGACCCCAGTAATCTCTGTGCAATTTAGTCTGAGAGAAATTCAACTTTTATCCTGGTATCTTTTATCAAACCCCTAATTACTATACATTTACCAGCATTTTCATGCAGTAAGTCCCGAGGGTCCGTGTGAATATTCAACTTCAATCGCACTGTTAGGCAAGTAGGGACTCTGCGGGTGTAGTGTTGCACCTGAGTCTTGAGTTCCTTAGCATTTTAGAGGACTCTTCAGTCTTCATTGCCTACTTTCAAAGACAGATACTGTATAACTTAAGCTGTATGTTCCCTCAACTGAGAAAGGGGAAAAACAGTGTGTATGATTTTCTGATGTCTTTGGTATGTTTGTGGTTTGCTGAAGGTATCCATAAGACTTTGACTGTGGTTTTCAACTGAATTCGCAATAATCTGGGTAACCTGAAGTATAAAGAGCTGTATTGACTTTCTGTTAGGTGCTGAAGTAGAGAAGTGGGTGTGTCTGACCGTGCTGTGCATTGCTGTTAATCCTCTACCTGGCTGGCTGCTGGCAGTGACCACACAGAGGCTGCATGCCCAGAGTAATCTCTGTACAAACGATCAGATTGTATCTGTGGCTCAGATTTGCTGAGAGTAGCCTAAATATCATAGGCCCAGCAGTGTTGGAGAGGTGGCAGACTGAATCCCAGAGGGGGTCAAAGAGCCACCCTTAATTTGTGTGGTTTAAAGCCAGTGGAGTGAAAAAATGACTTCATCATCCTCTTGACTAATGTCAGGGAGTTGCTCATAAATGGGTCAACATGAGTTGGCCTGATTTGAGGCAGTATTGGACTGCCCCATGTCAGAATATGCAAATGATTTGGCTAGGCCTAGTTTCTTCACTGAAAGTCTGCTTCTTGAGGAGCTAAAGATGGATATCATTACAGTAGGCTCACATGGCTATCTATTTTTTCTGTCACTACTTTTTTAAGGGTGGAATGAGTGACCGGGCATGTATGATTCTCTACGCTGGCAGGCCCTTTACATAATCGTAATCCAAAAGATGTTGTGCGGGCTTAGAGGACGTTTATCCACTTTTGTAATAAGAAGGGAAAGTAGAGAATTTGAGGAAGAGAGAGCATCCTCAAAAAAAATGTATATAACTAGGCAAGTCAGTTAAGAACAAATTCTTATTTAGAATGACGGCCTACCAGGGAACAGTGGGTTAACTGCCTTGTTCAGGGGCAGAACAACAGATTTTTACCTTGTCAGCTTGGGGATTTGATCCAGCAACCTTTCGGTTACTGGCCCATCTCCCGGTCACTCTTGTTCTTAACCACTAGGCTACCTGCCGATACCTTCCCAGAGACTTCCAGTCATTGAGCCAACGACTATCCTTTTAAAAGCACGTCTTGGCAGAAATATATATATTTTTTGCAGTTAAATTAATATCGGGGAGACACTGGGATCATAAAGCAGATGCTGCTGTCAGCCGAGGCATGGTGATAAGCATTACATAGACAGGACAGAGTGCAATGAACGTCCACCGTTCTGTTGACTCTCTTAACCTGATTTTTAGGCTATAAGTGGTAGTTTATTAAATCAATTGTCAAACACCTAAATACTTGTAGGTAGGTTACATCTATTACAATGTTATGTGGCAGGTATAAAACTGTACACGGACTTTTATGATGGATAAGCAACAAGCATTTCGCTACACTCGCATTAACACACACTGCCAACCATGTGTATGTGACCAATAAAATTAGATTTGATTTGGGTAAGGATTTTCATCCTTGTGTATTTTAGAGTGTTCTTTTCATGTTAAAGGATAGAAATATATGTGGATTGAAACATGCAATGTGTGAATGCAAAGTTTGCCTGCAGCTGAAGTTGAATCCAAAACATGAAACATTCACAGCGTACATGGAATTTGGAGCAGACAGCTGTTTCCCTCATGGCTGCGTGAGGTTGTGTCATCATACTGTACTTTTTTTTGCTGTCATTTATGGATCATATTGTGGTGTCCCCCTCTGGCTCAGAGAGAGTTCCGGGGCCTCTGGGAGCTCTCTAATGAGGCACGTGAATCACACTACACTGCAAACATGGCTGTGGAGATGGAGCCAAGCATATGGCCATGTCTCTGCTGTCTGAAAACATGGTAGAATGCCCTAGAGGTGAAACACTTCTATTTCTAGCACATCTCTCCTATTACATCTGTTTTTAGTCAGAATTCACATAGTCTATATGTAGATGTAGGGGCAGTGAGGGCTTAGGTTGCATTTAGTACATCTCAGTTGGGTTTTGTAATGTGATCCAGGTACAGTACCATAGACGTAAGAATATTTGAAACTATAGGATAAGGGTATACTTTGCTTGTCTTAGGGCTGGCAATTGCCACAGACCTTACAATATGATATCACAATACTTAGTTCTGATACGATAGAATCTTGATCATCTCAATACATATGTGTTGTGTTTTGATATTCCAAACATATTGCTCACTATATGTCTGCTGCAGAGAGAAGAGAGCATGATAACATTTTGTTTTGATCAGTCATGATAATAAAAGCTGAAAATATGTTGGCTCAATATTTTTCTAAAGAAGATTGAGGATATAGGATGAAAAATACTGGAGGTTTGGCGCAGGTACAGCCACTTGTGCTAGCAAATGCTACTTAGCAAAAAAAAATGTTTTTCAATTTTCTTTACCCCCATCACTAGAGTGCCTTGTCAAGTTGTAGAATTGTGACCATTTTGCAATGTGACAGGCATGTTAGGAGAAGGTGTAACTACCATTAGAAGTAAAATGGAATTGGTAGATTACAAGGCAAGATATTTGAAATGGCCAGCCACACAATGAAACCTTTACTCCTGAACACTTACTTCCCTGTTAAGTTAACTGGTCGGCCCAATTTACAAACCCTGTGGTTTTGGTAAGCTTAAGAGCTCAGGCCTAGAGAGACTGGTCCCTGTGTTAATGACTGTATTTCACAGTGATGCTTTCCATCAGTATTGGTGTCTTTGTCCTACCCTGGACCACAGATCTCCCTTTGGCAGAGGCCCTCTTTATCTCTACTAAACTGGCCCACCAGAGCCCATAGGGTCAATCATTAACCATCACAAGGGAGCGGCTGCTTTGTGTGTAAACCTGTGCTTGCGCTCAATTAATATTGACTCTGCTATGTTAAACAAACTTGGTGGCATGCGCTTAAAAATATTTGATTGCCTTGAATGCTAATATATTTATGATGATGAAAGACCAAAGACCTCAGAGGGACAACAAATGAAGCCAGTTTTTGATTAGATTCTTGATAATAATTTTACTTGTTTGACTTTCTCATCGGAACAATGAGACTACAATACCAATTTCCTCTCTCTTTTAAAACTGATGCACAAACATTCAGTCCCACACTCCTGTGCTTGAACTTCTACCTCAAATCTGCAGGCATGGCATACACAGAGAAAGGACGGATTAGTGAACTTTCTTTTTAACCTTTGGGATTATCATTGGTTTAGAGAGAAGCCAGAATCAGCTATCCCACTCTTTTTCTGCTCCACACAATTTAATTTTGCCTAATCACAGCAGTTGATGGTGTCAATTTCACACTACTACCCAGGCACACTTTTGAAACATGCCCTAAAGCCTTCCGATGAGGGTGTGCAGAGTTACGGCCTAGGTTCTATTTTCTCAGACATTTCCTTATTAAATAATCTCCTGGTTCAGTGGATGGTTGCTTGGGTTTTTATTCATGGTTTTGGAGGCTCGAAAGTTAATTTGTTTTGTGTTTCAAGAGGTATAAAAAGTTTTCCTCTCAAACATAATTTTGTGGGCCTCCCAGGTGGCACAGTGGTCTAAGGCCAATGCTGTGCCACCAGAGACTGGGTTCGAGCCCAGGCTCTGTCACAGCCAGCTGAGACCGGGGGGTCCATGGTGCGATGTACAATTGGCCTAGCGTCGTCTGGGTTAGGGAGGGTTTGGCCGGTAGGGATATCATTGTCTCATCGTGCACTAGCAACTCCTGTGGCGGGCCGGGCGCAGTGCATGCTAACCAGGTCGCTAGGTGCACGGTGTTTCCTCCGACACATTGGTGCGGCTGGCTTCCGGGTTGGATGCGCGCTGTGTTAAGAAGCAGTGCGGCTTTGTTGGGTTGTGTTTCGTAGGATGCATGGCTTTCGATCTTCGTCTCTCCCGAGCCCGTACGGAAGTTGTAGCGATGAGACAAGATAGTAACTACTAACAATTGGATACCACGAAATTGGGGAGAAAAAGGGGGGTAAAATTCAAAACAATTAAAAATGTAAAAACATAATTTTGCCAGAGACCAGGTTATAATACGCTGGGTATTATATGTCATGCAGTTAAGATTATGCCAGTTGGGGTGCTACAGGTACAAGGGCTGCAGAGGGCTGTTACAACGCCATCCGTGTCAGTGAGTTAGGCTGAGTTAGGATCCACAGTGGGTTAGTTAGGGGCAAGTGTAAGGTTTCTGCCAAAGTGGATGCTTGTCTCAATGTCTAGTTACATGCAGATAAATCCATTGGATTTGGTTTCCAAGAACCATCGTATGATTTAGTCTCTATAGGCACTGCTGCTTTAAGAACATTGTCATAACCTCGGCTAAATGTTTAATACTTTAGTATCATTCACATAGGAATAGTTGATATATCAATGAATGGATTGTTTTGTATCCAAAGACTATTTTTTTCATTTGCCCTTTACAGAGATATACCTACTTTAGGACTCTGACTGTAGGAGAGTCAAATTATAGTGTGGTCTGGACATCTTGAAATATGGCTGGTATTTTTCAGTCCCATTTCCGTCTCTAGGATTAGCTTAATCCAGAACTATTTTTAAGAGTCATGGTCATGTAAATCGCTGTGTACTTTAGGTAAAAGGAATGTTCAATGCCAATCTATGGCTTAGGCCCTTGTATTTGTTATCGGTGGGTCTGGGTCACTCTTTGTTGTGAATCCATCCAGTGGTTACCAAAATGCTTGGTTATTTCTGAGTAGCTCATTGTTTTTGTGCTTGTCTGGATATTGAAAGCTGTATGTCACCACCAACATGGAAGGAAATGGGTCGGCATCGCGTCCGCTGTGTTGACTTGGCTGAGAGTGGTGGTTCTTTCACTTGGTTCAAAGAGCCAATACAGATGACAGTTACGGG
The DNA here is from genome assembly GCF_036934945.1 of Oncorhynchus masou masou. NCBI lineage: Eukaryota > Metazoa > Chordata > Actinopteri > Salmoniformes > Salmonidae > Oncorhynchus > Oncorhynchus masou. The sequence continues at coordinate 67,169,123 of NC_088212.1, forward strand.
TGTAGGATCTTAATTTGACCTGTATTGTCGCAGCAAAATAGTCCTGCAACAGGATTTGAACGTTTAGTCCATAATGTTGCTTCATCGGTGGTTAGGTAATTAACTGGTCAAAATGAGGCTACATGAAACTATGTCTTGGGCCAATGTGTTTAACAGGTTCATAATGCTTTTTATGCTCTCAGAGTACAATGTTGTCAATGAACAAGAGCTGTCAGCACTAACTAGAGTTATTAAAGCAGTGTATGCATAAAAGTGAGACTTGTTTTGAGAAATACAATTTGAACGCACAGCCCACTCCCCCTCAACACATTAGCCTACTTCAAACCAGGCTGCACACGAAGGCTTCACTGATGGATCTTAAATCCACATTTTGCCATGACTTATTCCATGTTCATATGACACCTGAGTGAGAGTGAATATCAAAATCAATGAGGGTCCTGACCTCTAGGGGACCCTCATTGATTTTGATATTCACTCTCACTGGGAACATGCCTTGAGTCCCCAGTCACTAATTCATGACTAAAACAAGGTTTAGATTAGCTGGCGAGACTAATTTACCTAGCAAACTAAACTGTTAGCTGACATAGGCTTATTGACTGGCTGCCAGTAACTGACATAACGAGTAATACTTCCTTTTGGTTGGGGGTCCCATAGCGGCCGTGGGGCCCTCCCCCATAACTTCCTTTTAGAAACTCTCAGAGGTTAATGGTTAACACTAACCAAACCTCAGTAAAGAGGAGCAATTTGCATCAGGTCAAATCATTACCTCTTCCAGTATTTACTGTGATCTTGTTTAGGCTCTAACCATTCTATGCGTGAGCGGTTTAACCTCCTAGCACCCCTAGCAACAGTCACTGATAATAACATCAACACTTGTCATTTCACCTTGCAGTGGTTATCATCCTTCTTGTTCTCGTATCAAATTGACAGATTCATTTTTTAATTTTTAATTTTACCCCGTTTTTCTCCCCAATTTCGTGGTATCCAATTTTTTAGTAGCTACTATCTTGTCTCATCGCTACAACTCCCGTACGGGCTCAGGAGAGACAATGGTTGAAAGTCACGCGTCCTCCGATACCCAACCAAGCCGTACCTGGCAACCTTGGTTAGCGCTCACTGCACCCGGCCCGCCACAGGGGTCGCTGGTGCGCGATGAGACAAGAATATCCCTACCGGCCAACCCCTCCCTAACCCGGACGACGCTAGGCCAATTGTGCGTCGCCCCACGGAACTCCCGGTCGTGCAGGAAGAATGACACATCGGGCAGCAGGTAGCCTATCAGTTAGAGAGGCGAGCCAGCTACCGGCGGGTTGCCAGTTTGAATCCCGGGTCTGAAGGGGGGAAAATCTGGCTGAAAGTGAGCCAGGCAATTGGAGGGTTGCTAGTATCCCAGATGCCATTGCCTGCCGCTGTGCCCTTGAGCAAGGCAGTAAACTCCCCGTAACAACTGCTCCACGGGCGCCCAGTGTGGCAACCCCTGCTCCAACCTCTCCAACCTGTATGTGTCTTTTTGTGGGGTTGGGATAAAGCAGAAGTCACATTTCTTTTAGACATTCTGTACAATCAACAAAGTGATCATAATCTTGTGCCACATGATCTGCACGTACCCAAGTTCTAGCTTATCTTTGGAATCAGAACTTGGCACTATTTGATTTCTGCTACTGCCAGTAACTATAAGGAAATACATGTCAGCCTTAGGTAGGCCTATGCACTTAACAGCATAGTCTCTGACCAAATAGGGTCTTAAATTGGGCCCAGTCTCAACACTGTCCCTTGGCTTTTGTCTCAATGACAGATCCTGCTGTATTCAGTGATACCCAGTGCCCACTCCGGTGGTAGATTCATTCTCACGTTTAGTATTTCAGAAATCTCTTGTTGACAGATGCACGTAACATAAATGGTAATAGCATCTGTCGACAGAGTGTGATGCGACGACTAAAGTCTGCTGCATGCTTCCCAATCAAAACATTTTGTGGATATATTATGAAAACATTTGGTGAAGATTTGGTGTTTGGCAGGGGTTTTTTTTTCATCTGTTCACGCGCACACAAAAAATTCTTAAAGTGAGTCGAAGTTTGGTAGCTGAAGTCTGCTCCCCTTCGTCAGTGATTGGTCAACAGTACTACTCCTAGTAGGAGTGGGAACTATGGACAGGATTTTTCAATAGTGTTTGTTGTCATTGAACGAGAGACAACTAGTTTTCATACAATTTTATTTACTTAAATACTCCAGTTAGATGTGAAATTGCACGACTAAGACCTCATTTGCAAAATCGTCCAAATGAATTACAGATTTCTTGATTTATCTTTGTGTAATTATTTTGAGGAAGTGTTACTGGGTATGTTGTTGCTACAGCAACTCAAGAGGGACAAATAATAATTTTGCTGCTTTTTTTCTAGTTTTTCAAGCAAAGGTCTTTTTGAAAGGATCACGCGAGGCACAGACGTTGACTTTGCCTAGCCGGGTTCTGCTAGGAGCAAACCCAACCTAGCATGCAGACGCCATTTACGTGGAGCTTTCAGGCACACCGATTTTTTTGTCACTGGTCTTTTGGACAAATCACGATTTAGCAGGTCCTCACATCTTTCAAATTTCAGAAGGGGAAGAGGTATCTGGGCTGTAGACTTGCCCCAAACTGTCTGAGAGTTTATGTTTAGAGGGGCGGAGACCGCTTGTCTCATTAGTAATTTTTCAAATACGTCTCCCCCTATAACCTAATCGAGCAACTGACGCAATTACGCAAGGTTTTAGTTCTGGATGTCCGAGGTTATTGGTTTATTAAATCCTCTCTGGCCACAGGTGCTGTACCAGTGATAGACGGGATCGTCTTGGAGGTTGGCTGTGGCGCTCTGCTCTCACTGTGCCTCTCCCTCGTAGGAGACTGATTTGTGACACCTTTCTGTGAAAACCCAAATGCGTCTCCGAGCTCTGATCCCTCTGTTTCTACCCAGAGCGAAATGCAGACTTTTTTTATGTCAACAAAGATGTTAAATATTTAGAGGGCTAAATCATAGCTGTCAGGAGCTTTTCCGTTAGCAGCTGAGGAGACAAGGTTAGGTTTCAGTGTAGGCTTACAGCTCTTCTAGTCCCTCCTCAAAGAGCATGGCTCCTTATGTGGACTTCGTGACATGTCTGCCCCACTTGGATCCTCCGCTAATGAGCATTGTTCATCAATCTTAACCAAAGACCATAAGCCTTTTCCTCTTGTGGTAGTTTTCAGATAACCCCTTGCTCTTTAGTGCTATTTAAAGTCCTATTCCTGATTTGTGATTCTTGTTAAAGCTGTTTCTCTCCTCCCTCCCTCTGCTCCTGCCATTGCCACACCAACACGTGCTCTGTGTCAGAGAGCTTGCCCAACGATAGATTATTATACACAGGAGGTATGCCAAGGGCTTTGGCAACACTGTGACTTCAAGGGGGGTATAAAGAGACAAACATTCCAGCACACCATAACGGTTGTGCAATCTCAATTTCCTGTGTTTTCATTCCTTTTTCCTGAGTCACCTGTTAGTTCTCAGGGAGGTGGGGGCAGAAAGAATGGCACCTTTTGGAGTGACCGTGTCCTATTGTTCCCTCTAACATCCTGTCATAAAAAAAATATATATTTTACGTTTTATGTAAGTAGCTTAGCTACCCGTCTTAAGTCTCAATAACTTGTAATTGGGAGCATAATAAGGTTCACTTTCACTGAAGTACAGTTAGTTATAATTTTACCTCAGCTGAACTGCCTCTTAGTCACAGCCTGATAAATTGTAAAATGTTAGAAGGGTTTTGGTGAGTGGGAAAACCAGACGTCATCATCAGGTATGACGGTGCCCCACTGCCAAGCTCTGAACCAGATGGAACCTGTTTCTGGTTAGAGATGGGACTGATTACATTTTTTCTCAGGGCCTCTTGCTTGATAGCACTGTTTAATCAATCTTTGTGGCAAAAAAATGGGCTACTACCTTTCTCAAAACGTATCTGGAACAGCATTCATTGTCCCTCATAGTTTTGAATCCCATCCAATACAGCCTTGGCAACCGAACAATTGCCATCAATTATGTATTTGTGGTGGTGTTGGCTTGTACCATTGCTCTGATAATAGCCTCATTCTCCCATGGTTATTTCTAATTAATCAGCAGACATTCTAAAGCCTTAATTAGATTTTTGCCAAATCCTCTTATGTGATTAATATACTGTAGGTGTGGTCTTAGTATAGCAAGGAGAGGTGAGACTGAAGGACAAATTAGCACTGCCGTGCAGCACTGGCCAAGGCAAAGACCGCTCCAACCCCACACAGCCCTCCATGCGGCACCATCATGGTCCAACTGAAGAATTCAATCAGGATTGTGGTCAATGTGTACAGCAAGCCTATCTCATCACGGGTTAAATTATACAAATGGGTAAATACACAGTTGGTTTCATTTTGGTTGTTCTGACTGCTGTTGCTGCAGTCCTTCATAGTGCTCTGCTCAGTAATAACCTGTTATTTTCATGTTTGTCGATTATTCTAAATGCATCCACAACCTCCCTCCCCAACCCCCATGAAGGGGGAGCCTCAAGGCCAAAACAACCCTTCCTAACATAAATTATTAATGCCAAATATTTTATCAGCTTATTTCAACATTATTATCAGCAGAGTCAACACGCACCTGTAGCAAAATCAAGAGCAAATACACAAAGGTTCTAAATTTGGAGCCTTGTGACGCCGCAGGCTATTTTTAAGCATATCACTAATAACTCTCCTGGGCTTTATAGATGGATGGTAGGAAAGGAGTCTCTGTTTCCCCATGCTCTACAGAGCTGACGTTTGACTGTGGATTTCATGGGCTGCTGGGTAAATGGTTTGGAGTCTTTCATAGTTCTCCTATGTCAACATGGCTGGTACTGATAGAGCCTCAACCAGTAACCATTGTTCATCAATCATTCATTTGGGAAGAGATGCATTTTTCTCCTTCATATGATTCTGGGTAAATCATAGGGCCGGGACTATACCAGTATTGCGATTTATTTTTTCCATGACAAAAAGGAAACCATGGAGCAGACTATTTGGTCCTTTAACCTGCTGTGTGTAAAATATTCTGTACTATAGCTCGGAAAATAAATAAATGTGACTCTGGATGACAACATAATGATGTTTGTTTCCAACATTAGGGCTGTTTTACTAAAGAAGTTCAATCCACATTGTTTTGTTTCCTTGCCACGATACTGTGTCGTCCTGGTCCTAGTAAATAGTATTTCCCTTTTTGTCTTTTAACAAAATCTAAATCTAATCAATTTGTATTTGTCACATACAGAGTTTACAGCAGGTATAAAGGGGGAAGCAAAATGCTTATGTGCTAGATCCACTGAGGTATAAGAAGAACTAGAAACTGCCTACAAGATGGCTGACCGTTGTTTTCAACTTAATCTTCTCACGTTCGCATATACCGTTCTGTGGTTGCTGCCAACTTCCTTACTGGGTCTACGCAGCCTGCGCAGTAGCACTCTGTGCGCACTGGACAGACAGCAGTATCGCGCGAACCTGCTCCGGGAACTCAGTCAAAGCAGGTGGGCAGCTAAACAAGCCAACCGGCACTTCCCCTGGCTAGCTGGGGTCATGACCTCAGAGCAAGAATAAAAAATGTTAACTTCTGCTGTGAGTGATGAAAAAAATATTGAAAAGGACTCTCAGCGACAATTATTTGAATAATTCAAAATTGTTTTGTGCATAAAGGGGGTGACTAAAGTCTTATTGCAAATTTTATAATTCGACTTCTCTACGGCGCCGTCAATGGGAATTGTCTTTCTTGGCCAGGATTCAGTTAAACTGCAATACTGTAGGTGCAGTCAAAAGTATGCTTCCAGACTGGAACCCTGGCCCCTTGATTAGCTCCCTCAACAATGCAGTACTTCAGTCAATAACAATAATACCGAAAAAAGAGTCAAAAATAACAAGTAATAAGAGAGGTAGTATGCATAGTAATAATGGACTGTATTACACTATTTTTATACATATAGAGTGGGTAGTGACTTGGTCACGCAGTGAAATAAATATAATATAGTAGAACTGCAGTGTTGACTGTGTGTGTGTGAGAGCTATTAGTACATGTGGGGGCTTGTTTGTGTGTGTAGTCAGTAGGGCTGGGAATTGCCATGGACTTCACAAGACAATATTATCACAATATTTAGGTGCCGATACGATATGTTTTGCGGTTCTCATTATTCTAATATATACCATGGGGCAAAAAAGTATTTAGTCAGCCACCAATTGTGCAAGTTCTCCCACTTAAAAAGATGAGAGAGGCCTGTAATTTTCATCATAGGTACACTTAAACAATGACAGACAAAATGAGGGGGAAAAATCCAGAAAATCACATTGTAGGATTTTTTATGAATTTATTTGCAAATTATGGTGGAAAATAAGTATTTGGTCGCCTACAAACAAGCAAGATTTCTGGCTCTCATAGACCTGTAACTTCTTCTTTAAGAGGCTCCTCTGTCCTCCACTCGTTACCTGTATTAATGGCACCTGTTTGAACTTGTTATCAGTATAAAAGACACCTGTCCACAACCTCAAACAGTCACACTCCAAACTCCACTATGGCCAAGACCAAAGAGCTGTCAAAGGACACCAGAAACAAAATTGTAGACCTGCACCAGGCTGGGAAGACAATCTGCAATAGGTAAGTAGCTTGGTTTGAAGAAATCAACTGTGGGAGCAATTATTCGGAAATGGAAGACATACAAGACCACTGATAATCTCCCTCGATCTGGGGCTCCATGCAAGATCTCACCCTGTGGGGTCAAAATGATCACAAGAACAGTGAGCAAAAATCCCAGAACCACACAGGGGGACCTAGTGAATGACCTGCAGAGAGCTGGGACCAAAGTAACAAAGCCTACCATCAGTAACAAACTACGCCGCCAGGGACTCAAATCCTGCAGTGCCAGACATGTCCCCCTGCTTAAGCCAGTACATGTCCAGACCTGTCTGAAGTTTGCTAGAGAGCATTTGGATGATCCAGAAGAAGATTGGGAGAATGTCATATGGTCAGATGAAACCAAAATATAACTTTTTGATAAAAACTCAACTCATCGTGTTTGGAGAACAAAGAATGCTGAGTTGCATCCAAAGAACACCATACCTACTGTGAAGCATGGGGGTGGAAACATCATGCTTTGGGGCTGTTTTTCTGCAAAGGGACCAGGACGACTGATCCGTGTAAAGGAAAGAATGAATGGGGCCATGTATCGTGAGATTTTGAGTGAAAACCTCCTTCCATCAGCAAGGGCATTCAAGATTAAACGTGGCTGGGTCTTTCAGCATGACAATGATCCCAAACACACCGCCCGGGCAACGAAGGAGTGGCTTCGTAAGAAGCATTTCAAGGTCCTGGAGTGGCCTAGCCAGTCTCCAGATCTCAACCCCATAGAAAATCTTTGGAGGGAGTTGAAAGTCTGTGTTGCCCAGCAACAGCCCCAAAACATCACTGCTCTAGAGGAGATCTGCATGGAGGAATGGGCCAGAATCCCAGCAACTGTGTGAAAACCTTGTGAAGACTTACAGAAAACGTTTCACCTCTGTCATTGCCAACAAAGGGTATATAACAAAGTATTGAGATAAATGTTTGTTAATGACCAAATACTTATTTTCCACCATAATTTGCAAAGAAATTAATTTAAAATCCTACAATGTGATTTTCTGGATTTTTTTATTCTAATTTTGTCTGTCATAGTTGAAGTGTACCTATGATGAAAATTACAGGCCTCTCTCATCTTTGTAAGTGGGAGAACTTGCACAATTGGTGGCTGACTAAATACTTTTTTGCCACACTGTACATATATACACACAGTGGGCTCCAAAACTAGTGGCATCCCTGACTGGCAGTACACATACAATACTTAAAAAAATATAAACAATATAATTATAGAGAAACTCAAAATACCAACATGTGAGAAATACTGTACCTTATTAATGTTTCAATGGAACCAACCAAAATCATTTATAGATCCTCCAAATCAAGATTTCACAATTAATGGCATCCTTAACGATTATTGTAAATAACATCTAACAAAATTCAACCAGGAATTAAATTCCACTTATTTAAGTCGATCTAAGTCTTAAGAAACTATATTGAGCCGTTACATCACTTCCTGTTTCACTAGGGTATAAAAATGAGGTAACGCATGCAATATCCCTTTGTCATCCAACACCATGAAGAAAACAAAAGAACTGGCAGTTCAAAAGAGACCGATGGTTGTCGACCTTCATGAATCTGGTAATGGCTACAAGAAGATCCACAAACAAAGTAATATACCACTGAGCACTGTCAGAGCAATTAATAGAAAATTTAAAAGATTTGGAACAGTTGAAACCCTCACAGGTAGAGGACGCAAATGCATTTTTCCCCCCCAGGATAGGGAGGAGGATGGTGAGAGAATCAACAAAATCCCCAAGAATCACTGTGAAAGACTTGCAGGCATCTTGGGGTCACCAGGTTTCAAAAAGCACCATCAGACTCCAACTGCCAAGACCACAGGCTCCTTGGAAGGGTTGCCAGGCTCATTCTGACACCAAAACAAAGACGCAAGTGCTTGGAGTTTGCCAACCGTCATTTAAATTATTACTGGAAGAAGGTGCTCTGGTCAGATAAGACCAACATTTAACATTTTGGTCAGATACAGCATCGGCATGTTTGGCGTCGAAACAGAGATGCATATTAGGAGAGGCACCTCATACCCACTGTGAAATGTGGAGGGGGATCAGTGATGTTCTGGGGTTGTTTTAATTCCAGAGGTCCAGGGGCACTGGTTAAGATTGATGGCATAATGAATTCCACCAAGTATCAGGCAATTTTTGACTGAGAATCTGGTTGCCTCTGTCAGAAGACTGGGACTTGGCCGTAGGTGGACTTTCCAACAAGACAATGACCTAAAACATACCTCAAAATCCACACAGAAATGGTTCTGTGACAAAATCAATGTTCTGCTATGGCCATCTCAGTCGCCGGACCTCAATCCAATCCAAAACCTGTGGGTTGAGTTGAGGGCAGTTGAGAAGCGCAAAGCCGAGAATGTGAAGAATCTTGAAAGGATCTGCAAAATCTCTCCAAATGTGTTCTATAACCTTTTCAAACATTACAGGAAAAGACTCCATGCTGTTATCCTTGCCAGAGGTGGTTGCACTAAGTACTAAATTAGGATAAATAAATCAAATAAAAGGAGTGCCAAAAATGATGAAACCTTGAATTTGGTGAAGTGTATTTTGTATTAAATAATTGTATGATTTTGGTTGGTTCCATTGAAACATTAATTAAGTACAGTGTTTCTCACATGTTGGTATTTTTTGTTTCTCTCTATAAAAAATATGAACAATATAATTTAAAGTATTGTTTGTGCATTGCCAGTCAGGGGTGCCAGTAATTTTGGATCCCACTGTATAAATAGTTACATTTTATTACTGTTCCATGTTACAAACATATTGCTCACCATATGTCTTCTGCAGAGGGACGAGAGAGCCATGAGAAAATGAATTTGATCAGCTGTGACAAGATGGAGAACAAGCTATGAAGGAAAAATACTGGAACTTTGGTGCAACTAGCACAGAAATATTGCGATATTGTCAAAATGAAACGATACATCGTCCAAAATGATATCCCGATATGTAACTGTTTGGATTTGTTTTTTTCATCACTAGTCAGTGCAATTAATCTCTACGGTGCAGATACTCTCTGAGGTAAATTAACTCTAATTTCAGTGTTGTATGGCTGGTTGTTTTTCTGTTTGTCCTGTTTGTGAGGCTGAGAAGCTAAAAGCTTGGCTTGGTGATGTCATGCAGTGAGTGTATTTGTGCGTACTGAGTGACCACAGGCCTCCTTGTTGCCTAAGCATGGTTTTCCCGCTGGCTGGAGAAATGCCTATGTGGGCACACTAAGCTCATTGTGAAGCAGCATCCTTGTGAATATGGGGGAATGGTAGTCCTGTGATGTGTCCTATGAATGAGACAAGCAGTAACAAGATAGATATTAGCAGATGGACCCGATTGTGACTGACAGCCTGGTGGTATGCAAGGCCTGGTCTGCAATCGTACCTGTAAATTGACAGTTGATAGTCGATTAAATGATTGTCGTAATAGGTAAAGAAGGAAGTGTTTAAAATGGCTAAATAAAGGTTGGCAATAGGTTTAGCTACTTAAGAATCATACTGCATGTTTATGGACTAAAATCTGTAGATTGGTGCATGTATGTGTGTTCTCACTTCTCAAACTATGGGCAGATTTCAGCTGTTCAGACAGAATGTGCATTGTCGTTTAATCTTTTTTTGCTACCCTCGCTCTCCCTGTTAGATATATTATCCACATATATGGCTTCGTAGCAAATGTAATCACCATTAGCTAGTTCTCATAGTATCTGAAAACCTCAACAAATGATTTGAGTTATTTCGAATTTAGTCATGGCAGCTGAGTTGTTTAGAGGTGCATCCTGACGGCAACAAAAAAATACAAACATATTCCAGATCACAGAAAATGACTAAAAATACTAGTTTCATAACAATTCATGATCACAAATAACGACGTTACGGTGGACCCATTTGCATTGAATAGATATTCTCAAACTAACAGCAGTGCCTATTTGATGTCCTTCAATACAGGCGTGACATGCTGGAGTGATTCTGCTATGCAAATGTTGTTGATCAGTAGGCTACTATACGTCCCAAATAGAAGGGAAACAGATTGTCATCTGTAGCATCCACTGATCAGCTAAAACAAGCTCAATAACTCAATGCATGCACACACTCTTATTGAATCACACTCTTATTGAATATGCATTCACATGTATTGTGAGTAGGCCTATGCCATCTTAATTTACCCAGTTTATCAAGAGATTTACCATTCAAATAAAATGTTATGTAGTTAGATTGGTAAAAAAAAAGAAGAAAAAAGGCATATGTATTGTTAAATTTTCTTTAATTGATGAATTAATGCATACATGGCTGTCTCTGGGAAATTTAATGAAATTGAATATCGGCCTAAAATATCGGCCTTCGGCCTCTCAAAATTAGTATGGACATTAGCCCTAAAAACTCCATATCATTCGTTCTTTAAACAGAACATGCAACTCACAGATGCAACAGCATTCATCCTTCTTACTGAATTCCGATGCGCAGTTTGAAGATGTTAGAATAACTGTCCACATATAATGTTTCTCAGCCAATAAGATGAGTAACGAACAGCAAAATCTGTAGCCTATGTCAATCTACTATCCTCCAAAGTCAAAAAGTTGACCCATTCTGTTGGTCAGCTTGTTGTTCTGTGCGAGGAAGAAATTCCAAACAGACTCTGGGACAGTTGTGCGACAATAGATCCCATATTCATACAACTAGTACATCAAAATAACTTTAAAAAGTATTGAGGCTGATGCAACAGATCAGAACTTTTGGCTTAAAATTATGATAAACTATTATTTCTTAACATTATAGCTGTGTGGCAATGCACACACGTCAGTAGGCTATGCGTGAATGTTCCTTCCATAATGCAATTAGAGAGAAAACAACATCGTTATCAAAAGCACACTGCACATGCAAGCGGTTTCATGTGACAGAGATGAATGAAAATATCCATTAGAAATTTTGAGAAATGGGAGATCTAAAGATGCAGCAACAAACATGGGTTGCTAATATGACTAGGATTGTGCCTTAGGCTACTGGACAATGAAAGAAAGTTGATTTGAAAACCAGTAGAACATGAGAGAAATTGGCTAATTGTTTCAGTGGCATATGGAGTTGTTTTTTTAAATAATTGCCTCCTCGTTTATAGAAACGGATTTTAGCTCAGCTACTTTGAAGCAATGTAAAGACATGCCTCATGATATAAAGTAAAACGTTAAGGTTTCACACAATACGTATACGTTTTCAAATTGCATACTGCTTCCAGCTCTTGTGGTGGTATTATCTGAATCCTGCCCACTGTTGCCTAAGCACTTGAATGGCGAATGAGAAGCGCTCTTCAATTACCAGTTGAGAAATAAAAAATAGTATCTATCTTTAAGCGTGACCATCAAATCTGTAGAATTGTTGCACAATGATTGGGCTAATAGAAGCACGTTTCACTCCAGCAGCAACAGGATCTGTAGCAGCAGCTCTCACACAGATCTTCCAGTGAAATGACGCTCTGTATCTGTAAAATGTGCGTGATAATTAAGAATGATAACAACTAACAAAAATACACGCACAATTGAATTCCACAGTAGGGCTCACTGTGACTGGCTAGTTTATCCTGATGATGGTTGGTGGTGTTGTCTTGCGAGCCAGTCGGAGGTAGGCCTAATCTGATTCCAAGAAGTGGTCTCTGGTCACCATGAGATTAGCTGGACAGAAACAGGAAGCAGGTCACGATCTCTGAGCCTTGCATGACACCAACGGCTGCCCTTAACCCAGGACCTGGCTGCCTTTCACAAACAAACACAGATGGAGAAAGAATAAAGAGTGAGAAGACCGAAGATGCATAGACGACACAGATCACATTCTGAGAGGTGATACGGGACCTGATAAAGATAATGCCCAGTCTATAAGCCAAACCTCTCAACTTACCTTGTGATGCGTTTCACTCAATGGTTAACAAACCTCGGCTAGTGTGTTTCTTCCCCTGTTATACTGAATGGACTAAATGACACACACTAGGAAGCACATGGAAGGGAAATGATAAACATCCACTCTGTTAACCCCTCTGTCCATGCACTGCTCTTGCATTGGTCTAAAATTGTCTTCTTTCATCTCAGTGTTAAGATATTGTTTGCGTGAGACGTTATGGCGCTGTACTAATGGTCAACCACACAGATACACACTGGACTGGTTGTGTGGAAAGAAGCCTGAAGTACATCTGCTCTCACCTAACCTCTACACTCCTCGTGACTCCTTACAAACATTGTACTGCAACTGGTATATAACTCAAATATTGCCACTCATTAAGTAATTTATTTGAGCTATTTGCCCCAACAACATTGTTCCAAGTAGTACAGTGATTTGAAAATACAGATAAAATTGAGAATCCTCATTTTGTTCTTTGTGAACAAATTCACCTAAAATGTCCCTACGAAACAGGAAGTGCACTGGACGCTGAGGGTATGGGCCCCTGTGTAAGTCACACATTGTGTTTTGTTTTTTCTTTCAGGTGGTTGATTCCTCTCTGTCTCTGTGTGAAGAATAGATCTGCTCTGGGATTCAATTCCATGGAGAGCATTGTCATAAAACATTCATCAGTGGATGGCTTAGGTGACAGGACATGGCACAGGAAGTAGGTGAGAAGACCAGACCTGCTCTATTGGATTAATGAAGCCATTATGTTTTTTTCTCAGGTAGTGAGAGATTGTGACTGGTCTGGGGCTGAGGATGGTCACATTTGCATTTGGTTTCTGATTTTCAGGTACCCTAGATGGAGATATGAATGTTCCTTTGGTTATGCACAGATAGAGACCTCAGTTCAGCGCTGTGTGGTGGGGCAATGTATTGGGAACCTGTAGGAGTTTCTTCTATGACTGGAACTGTGGGTGGGAGAGAACATAAAGTAATAGTTGTGTCTGTTGTGCTTTTAACCAAACTGTTTCCACAAGACTGTGACTGACACATCATCACAGTGTCTTTGTTAGTATTTTTTGCAATGTCCTTGTTGGAGGTGTGCTGGTGACCACATCTATAATGATGTCACTAGGCCGTGTGGTCCTTGTTTACACCTCTATTTGGGCAGCGGGCACAGCAGCAAGAGATGAGGGTTGATGACGGTACGGTGACACTGGTAACGCGCAGGCCAACTGTGCTATGAATTGAGCTTGCCCCCTCGACGTCAACACATGGAGGACGTGAACATTCACATTAATCCCTGACACCAGAGCTGGTGACCCCTCATATTTGTTCTCCACCACCCCTCCACTCACTCCAGAGAGAGTGAGAGGGGACAGATTTGCTGTTGGGTGATACCGTGGAAGCATTTAATCTCTCCATCCCTTAGTTGTCAGGCACATTTGAATCATGCCTCTGTTAGGTTGGCCAAATTGAACCGAAGGGCATTGCAATGGTTGAGATTGTCATAGTTGCCTTTGGGGAAACCTTTTTGTTGTGGCTTGAGTGGACTCTTGGTGATATAGGTTACTGTTGGGTGTGAGGATCACAGTGGACAGGGTAGGCGAGGCCTACTTGTCAAATAAGTTTTGGTTGACATTTGTGGTGAATACTTTTAGCACTTATTTTTGTCGCAACAATTTCACCATGTTTCAGTCATACATTTTATCAAGTCGCATGGGTGGCAACATCCTCCTTCCTGTTGAACAAATTTGAAACCACACTTTTGACGTTATCATTCAGCATTCCTCACTCAAAATCGTATTTTTCTGTGCCAATGTTTTACAAAGTAGGCCGGCCGTATGTGACTTGTGCTTCAATGGTTTGTGTTGTTTTGCCGTTAGGAGTGTATTTTGCGAAGATGTTGAGTTCTCCCTCTGGGCTCATACCAGAGTAGCACCTGATTTGAATATAGAGTTGATTGATGGCTGCCCAGATCCTTTGACTGCTTTAGATGTCAGGGGAGGCCGTGGGTGGCGTTGAAAGATTTGAACGATTGTTTATTTATTTTTTAAACAAGTGTGTGTGTGTTACCGTTGCTTACTGACATGATTCTGCAGTATTTACAGTAACTCTGGCAGTTGTTGAAATAGCCACCTGTAATATTAGGCTAACTTATTTAGGGATATATGTGTCTGTTTTTCTCCTCATTAGCTCAGGAGAAGAGACAACTCTCTTCTGGAAAGTGGCCTCATGTTCCCTGTTGCTATGGTGTCAGTGGCAGCCCTCATGTAGGCTTGGTTGTAAACATATCAGGAGTGTTGTAAATAGCTCACTGCAGGTGCCAGCCCTCTGAATGTGTTTCTCCCTGCCTGGGTTGCACATCAGATGTGCTGCTGTGAAGGTAAGCCTATTCTTTATCCTTCCTAGTGTCTCTTCATTTAGTGTTGTCCCACCATAATGTAGCCTAGCCACCCTGCACCTTTATCCTTCCTTGTCTCTTCATTTAGTGTTGTCCCACCATAATGTAGCCTAGCCACCCTGCACCTTTATCCTTCCTTGTCTCTTCATTTAGTGTTGTCCCACCATAATGTAGCCTAGCCACCCTGCACCTTTATCCTTCCTTGTCTCTTCATTTAGTGTTGTGCCACCATAATGTAGCCTAGCCACCCTGCACCTTTATCCTTCCTTGTCTCTTCATTTAGTGTTGTCCCACCATAATGTAGCCTAGCCACCCTGCACCTTTATCCTTCCTTGTCTCTTCATTTAGTGTTGTCCCACCATAATGTAGCCTAGCCACCCTGCACCTTTATCCTTCCTTGTCTCTTCATTTAGTGTTGTCCCACCATAATGTAGCCTAGCCACCCTGCACCTTTATCCTTCCTTGTCTCTTCATTTAGTGTTGTGCCACCATAATGTAGCCTAGCCACCCTGCACCTTTATCCTTCCTTGTCTCTTCATTTAGTGTTGTCCCACCATAATGTAGCCTAGCCACCCTGCACCTTTATCCTTCCTTGTCTCTTCATTTAGTGTTGTCCCACCATAATGTAGCTTAGCCACCCTGCACCTTTATCCTTCCTTGTCTCTTCATTTAGTGTTGTCCCACCATAATGTAGCCTAGCCACCCTGCACCTTTATCCTTCCTTGTCTCTTCATTTAGTGTTGTCCCACCATAATGTAGCCTAGCCACCCTGCACCTTTATCCTTCCTAGTGTCTCTTCATTTAGTGTTGTCCCACCATAATGTAGCCTAGCCACCCTGCACCTTTATCCTTCCTTGTCTCTTCATTTAGTGTTGTCCCACCATAATGTAGCCTAGCCACCCTGCACCTTTATCCTTCCTAGTGTCTCTTCATTTAGTGTTGTCCCACCATAATGTAGCCTAGCCACCCTGCACCTTTATCCTTCCTTGTCTCTTCATTTAGTGTTGTCCCACCATAATGTAGCCTAGCCACCCTGCACCTTTATCCTTCCTTGTCTCTTCATTTAGTGTTGTCCCACCATAATGTAGCCTAGCCACCCTGCACCTTTATCCTTCCTAGTGTCTCTTCATTTAGTGTTGTCCCACCATAATGTAGCCTAGCCACCCTGCACCTTTATCCTTCCTTGTCTCTTCATTTAGTGTTGTCCCACCATAAAGTAGCCTAGCCACCCTGCACCTTTATCCTTCCTAGTGTCTCTTCATTTAGTGTTGTCCCACCATAATGTAGCCTAGCCACCCTGCACCTTTATCCTTCCTTGTCTCTTCATTTAGTGTTGTCCCACCATAATGTAGCCTAGCCACCCTGCACCTTTATCCTTCCTAGTGTCTCTTCATTTAGTGTTGTCCCACCATAATGTAGCCTAGCCACCCTGCACCTTTATCCTTCCTTGTCTCTTCATTTAGTGTTGTCCCACCATAATGTAGCCTAGCCACCCTGCACCTTTATCCTTCCTTGTCTCTTCATTTAGTGTTGTCCCACCATAATGTAGCCTAGCCACCCTGCACCTTTTATCCTTCCTTGTCTCTTCATTTAGTGTTGTCCCACCATAAAGTAGCCTAGCCACCCTGCACCTTTATCCTACTTTGGCTGTTTGTGTTTTTCTCAATGGCCTCCATTTCTATTTGACAAGCTTCAAATGACAAGTTGAACAAGCTGATAGAAAAAGGTTGGTGAACACCATAACAAGACAAGTGGTGGGAGGGGAGGGGCACAGAAGGGGTGTTGACAGTCATTCGGCCAAAAGCACAGTGCCACGCCCCAGGTGCTAGGGCTAGTGAGAGCAAGCAGCAGGAATGTGAGGGAAATGAATGGGAGTGTAAGTCCTGGCTTTCCCATGGTGAGTGGTCTCTCTTTACACTTTTACTTCGACATAGAGTTGTGCAGTAAAAACTGAACACAAGGGTGTCACATGCTATGAACATGATTTTTAACTGTGTGGATGTTTAGAGATCCATTTCGCCTGGATTTTTTAAATATTTTTTTTATTTAACCAGGCAAGTCAGTTAAGAACAAATTCTTATTTTCAATGACAGCCTAGGAACAGTGGGTTAACTGCCTGTTCAGGGGCAGAACAACTGTTCAGGGGCAGCAACCTTCCGGTTACTAGTCCAACGCTCTAACCACTAGGCTACCCTGCTTCTGAAGAAGATGAATCTTTGAACAGTAGGCTACATGTGGCAGATCATAGGCTTGGCAGAGTTGGACTAAATAAATTGTACCTGTATCTTAATTTGTACCCTATCATCATTGCATGTGTAGTAACAGCATTATTTATTTGAGAAATGGGATGGTGTCATCTTTCCCTACATTCATTTTAGTTTAGAAGCAGATCAAATCAAATAATTGGCATCTTAAATCCAGTTTTGGAGCTGTGAACTGATTCACTTTCTGAACTGTGACGTCTGTCAGAATAGAAGAGGAAATTAAGTTATCCTCATTTTCAGTCTGACTTGATCAAATTCACAGAACAGCAAAACAAAGCGTATTAGAATGGAGGCAACACATGGTGTCAAGTCAATGTGTTTATTTAGCCAGTTAATGATATTGACCCTTGTTTTTCTTTTCCCCATGCGAAAGGAAAATCGTGTTTAGCGATGTGAAAAGAAAGCACTGTGCTCTGTTTGCGAGGGAGGAAACTATGCAGCAGAATAGGAATTTTCACTCTTTATAAAGTCCTGGGACTGTGGAAACACTAAAACAGGCCAGCCACTGATTCGAGAGCAGAGCTCTGAGAGCAGAGTACACACTTTCTGTCTGTGCGGTCTGCATTCTGTTTACTGAAAGGGCCCCGTGCAGAGTACACACTTTCTGTCTGTGGTCTGCATTCTGTTTACTGGAAGGGCCCCGTGCAGAGTACACACTTTCTGTCTGTGGTCTGCATTCTGTTTACTGGAAGGGCCCCGTGCAGAGTACACACTTTCTGTCTGTGGTCTGCATTCTGTTTACTGGAAGGGCCCCGTGCAGAGTACACACTTTCTGTCTGTGTGGTCTGCATTCTGTTTACTGGAAGGGCCCCGTGCAGAGTACACACTTTCTGTCTGTGCGGTCTGCATTCTGTTTACTGGAAGGGCCCCGTGCAGAGTGCACACTTTCTGTCTGTGCGGTCTGCATTCTGTTTACTGGAAGGACCCCGTGCAGAGTGCACACTTTCTGTCAGTGGTCTGCATTCTGTTTACTGGAAGGGCCCCGTGCAGAGTACACACTTTCTGTCTGTGCGGTCTGCATTCTGTTTACTGGAAGGGCCCCGTGCAGAGTACACACTTTCTGTCTGTGCGGTCTGCATTCTGTTTACTGGAAGGCCCCGTGCAGAGTGCACACTTTCTGTCTGTGGTCTGCATTCTGTTTACTGGAAGGGCCCCGTGCAGAGTACACACTTTCTGATTGTGGTCTGCATTCTGTTTACTGGAAGGGCCCCGTGCAGAGTACACACTTTCTGTCTGTGGTCTGCATTCTGTTTACTGGAAGGGCCCCGTGCAGAGTACACACTTTCTGTCTGTGGTCTGCATTCTGTTTACTGGAAGGGCCCCGTGCAGAGTACACACTTTCTGTCTGTGTGGTCTGCATTCTGTTTACTGGAAGGGCCCCGTGCAGAGTACACACTTTCTGTCTGTGCGGTCTGCATTCTGTTTACTGGAAGGGCCCCGTGCAGAGTACACACTTTCTGTCTGTGCGGTCTGCATTCTGTTTACTGGAAGGGCCCCGTGCAGAGTACACACTTTCTGTCTGTGTGGTCTGCATTCTGTTTACTGGAAGGGCCCCGTGCAGAGTGCACACTTTCTGTCTGTGCGGTCTGCATTCTGTTTACTGGAAGGACCCCGTGCAGAGTGCACACTTTCTGTCAGTGGTCTGCATTCTGTTTACTGGAAGGGCCCCGTGCAGAGTACACACTTTCTGTCTGTGGTCTGCATTCTGTTTACTGGAAGGGCCCCGTGCAGAGTGCACACTTTCTGTCTGTGGTCTGCATTCTGTTTACTGGAAGGGCCCCGTGCAGAGTACACACTTTCTGTCTGTGGTCTGCATTCTGTTTACTGGAAGGGCCCCGTGCAGAGTACACATGTTCCCGCATGTACCATCAGTGTGGCCAGGGAGGACTGGTAAACAGAGTGGCAGACTCAGAGAATTGGAGAGAAAGTGTGTGTTTGTTTATGCCTTTCTTTTCTGAAGAGGTTACCTAACGTAGAAGCATTCCAACCACACCAGGTCCCCATGTGCCGCTGCAACGTGATGCAGGGATGAGGAGGCGGCAGACTTTGTCATTTTCAGGCCCCTCTGTGTGGGAAACTGTGTTTTGTTTCACTGCTTGCTTCCCAGGTTAGTCTGTAGTAGACAGCCAGCGGTAACAATGGGAGGGTTAAGTATCTGATACACACACCAAACCCCGGGACTCAGCTGCAAGTAATTAAAGCTGGCAGTTGGCAGAGAGTCAGGCGACTGTAATGGTCACTGTAAGTTCATACCATAATATTTGGAAGATGAATAGGGTCTGGCAGTAAACGTGTTGTGTTGTTGTTGACCTAAGGCTTTCGAGCTCCCCTCCCTCTGTCCTGTTCACCCTAATGGTGGAGTCCGAGGGAGACAGGCCCTCTGTAAATCCTGCTCTCTCTACTGTAATCACTTCTGAAATGCTACTTATTGACATGCAGGGGCTTTTGTTGTGACCTGCATAGTCTTGTTTTTTTCCATAGAAGTCGTTTATCCCTGAGGTGTTACCGTCTCGGGTTTGAAAGTAAAAGATGGTTTCCCTCTCAGAGAACCCTCAGCAGGCCATTCATTTGATTCTAATTTGACACGACTGCATGGATTCATTCAGATCTGGTGTTGCAATCTCAATCATAAAGAGAAAAGTAGCTATTGAGCTTTTTGTCTTGTAAAATATATAAAGTATCAGCAGGGGTTTTACTAGGACACTAAAAGCAATCTATTCAAATGATAATTGGGATAGGGAATTTGGTGCTCAGTAGGACTTGTTTGTTTGGGCTGACAATGGCCCTATTCCCACTCTGAGATATGAAGGTCTGAGGAGCGGGGTGGAAAATTCAACTTTTCAATTCACATTACATCCTTGCTTTACCTTTCGTAGTGGCAGGAAACACCACATTCTTTGTCCGCAGCTCAAATTTAACATAAATATCACAGTAGCCACTAGCCATAAAGCATGAACTATTCAACAATATCCAACTTTTCTTCTAAAACATATAACATTGTTGAATAATGCAACCAAACCATATTACACTCTTGAATAATACAAGAATTCACAAGCATGTATGTGAAGACAATTAAAGGGTTTGTTTTCTCGTCCATAGCCTACACTCGTTACATTTTAGCATAGAGTTGCTATAACGGCATGTTATAGCAAAGTTAGCCTATCAAAGCTGTTTTATATGGAAGCCCATAACTGCCACAAAAAATAAAATTCCTCATGATTTGTCAACGTGCACAATTAGTCTGATCTTCAGTCTGATCAACTGTAGTCTACTGATAACAACCACAGCTGCAGGTAGCCTAGAGAAGCCTATGCGATTCTATCCCATCTGCGCCTGGCCAGGGGAACGTCATGTTTTTATAGCCTACGCTATGTATTTATAGTTGGGATGTAACGATTCACCCGATTTTTCAGTTGTTTAACATCGGTCGGTGGACCTCAAAACAATCCAAATGAAGCATGCATAAGTCAGAAAATCGATTCAAACATTGCGAATCGCCGGTTCACTTTTTTTTTGTGACAACTGATATGTCCTCTCATTCATTGTCAAACTAGCCATTGTCAAACTAGCCATATATACTAGCCACATGGGGAGGGTTGGGCCGGTATGGATGTTCTTGTGCCATTGCTCTCTAGCGACACCTGTGATGGGCCGGGTGCAATGCATGCTGACACGGTCGCCAGGTGTTCGGTGTTTCCTCCGACACATTGGTGCGGCTGGCTTCCAGGTTAAGCGGGCATTGTGTCAAGAAGCAATGCTGATGGGTTGTGTTTCAGAGGACGCACGGCTCTTAACCTTAGCCACTCCCGAGTCTGTGCGGGAGTTGCAGCGATGGGACAAGACTAATTGCCAATTGGATACCACGTAATTGGGGAGGAAGGGGTTAAAAAAGAAATAATAATAATAAGAAGAAATATATATTATTTCAATTGTTCAGGTTCACCATCAGCAATCGTTTTGGTACTTTAAATGTCAAACGTTCAAATCAGTCGGTTTTGAGATGGGGTGAAATCCAAAGTTGCGCTATATTCATTGGCTATGTCATAGCTAATTTGTAAACAACAAGTATTGATACATGTTTGTTTTTGTTTTTTTTAACCTTTATTTTACTAGGCAAGTCAATTAAGAACAAATTCTTATTTTCAATGACGGCCTAGGAACAGTGGGTTAACTGCCTGTTCAGGGGCAGAACAACAGATTTTGTACCTTGTCAGCTTGGGGATTTGAACTTGCAACCTTTCGGTTACTAGTCCAATGCTCTAACCACTAGGCTACACTGCTACACTGCCACCCCTTGCCCAAACACTTGCCCAAACACTTAATCTGCAAAAAATGACAAATTAATTAATGGGCACAATTGATTTCAGAACCAAAGTGGGGAGACAAAAAACATAAACTACATTGCCCCCCAAATCTGATAGTGGTGGTAGATTTCTAGTCTCTCTGATGGCTCAGATCAGGCTCAGTGCAGCCGGCACCTACTGCGACAATTTCAGAATGTAACAGGCTGTTACTGCAATTTCAGGTAAAAACTCAATAAAACAAGTCTCAAATATTACGAAAACGCCTATACATTTCAACTGTTTCAAAAACAAAGCTCTGGTATTGCCATTTATACTTTAGGAGTGTTGGCTCAATGAGACTGCCCTGCTTCAAGGGGGCAACTGTCGGGCGAGTGTCATGCGCTACCTCTGAAGTAATATGTGTAACCAACGTTATATTAGTAAAAGTCTAGTAAGTGTGAAGAGACTCTATCTGCAGAACCATAGATAGTCCTATTGAATGGAGGAGTTGGATGTGTGAATGTTCTGGTCGTCATCACAAGTAGTGTAGCGCTTGAAGTCACCTCCCTCCACACCCGCTTTCCTCCAGTCCTCCTCAGCCCCTATTGTTTTCACTGTGGTGCTCATCAGCATAGCTCGGAGGGCATTGTTCCTCTAAATAGCTCCCTGCCATTTTTCAGGGAGGGGGCCTAGCAAGACCTCCCAGGCCCCTGGCACAGGCACGTGGGGATGGGGGTTGGTAGGTGGTAGGGGCATCCGGACAGCAGCTGATAGGCCAGGCTGTGGAGACATGGTAGGAATCTGGACTGGATCTGTATTTATCACTATAGTGCATTTTATAAACTGCTAGGTCATTTTCCAGAGTGCTGGCCAGGCAGGATAATGCTCTGGGCCTGGTACAGGGTCAGTGTCAACTGACAAAGGCATGCTGTACCATGTTTATGAAGGTTATTGTTTTCGCTGTTTAACGTTTTTCTTGATGTTTATAAGGAGAGCCTATAAGTATAGGTGAAGGGGAAAAAAGAACCGTACTCACAGAATTGTATTTTACAATTTTACTCAAATTTTGAAAAGGAGGAGCTGCAAATTTAAACTTGTCTTAAGAATTCTGAAAGAGCTTCATCTACAGTAAATCTGCTGACTTCTTTGCAAGCGCTCTTATGCTGTTAGATTATCAACAACCTTTCAAGTCCTTACAAAGGGACTCGACTCATCTCCTGACCCCCCCCCCTCTCTCTACACAGAATCAGTGTATGACCTTCTCCCCAAAGAGCTGCAGCTGCCATCCTCCACTCAGCAAAACCCAGCAGCAGCCATGAGCCAGAAGAGCGGTGGAGAGGCAGTTCCTCCTCCCTCAGCTGCCCTTGACTCAGGTAAGCCCCTCCTCCTCTACCCCCTCGTCTCTTCTGCCTCCTTGGTAACAGTGAGCAGTGCTGGTAATGGTTCCATCCTGTTTCCTGGAATCAACCCTTCTTTAGGCTACCTGCAAGACCACTTCCAACTACATTAGGGGTAGGCAGCACACAGTCTGTACCTGTAGGCTTACACCTGCATGTAGAGAGTACAGCCAATAGGCAAGGAGCAGCTGCTGAAGACCGGAGTTATGAGGCCTTATTGCCCTCTCCCTTGGGCGTCCTATGGCCCTCAGAAATCATACTGCACACAATGCCAGCCAGCCATCCCTGGGCCCTGGGGGCTTGCTCACATCTCTGAAGACTGAACAGTTCTGACTGTGAGTGATGGGAACGACCTGTTCCTGTTTTTTTGTTTTGGTGTGCATTATCCCCTGGGTTTTACACAGAGATAATTATTGCAGACATGCAGAACTATGAGCACCTTTATATCATGATCTGTTGCTGGTTTCTATAAACCTCACAGCTCAGATGTAATCAGCTCCAGCTGCAGCCCCTTTTAGAATCCCAATCAGAGGGCTAGACTGAAAATGAGCTGTAGTAAAGCATTGCCTGGTTTTGTGCTGAAACAATGATTCTATACAGGGACTCTAGGATCCAAACATATCTTTATGACACAGGCCTACAGGTTGCAAGCAGATCAGAAAGGCCTCTTTTTAATGTGCTTTAGAGTAGACATTTTTAAAGGTTTTCCCATCAGGGCGTAGGGGCTATTACACACTAACAGAGAGGGCATTCTTGCTCTCCATAGAAATCCAACTTCATGATCCTAGCTCAACAATTGGCTAAACGGATTGCACTGTTTTGAGTGGTTGGGTTATGCCAAAACAAAGTCATGCCTACAGTCCTTGCTGGGAACACTGTGCCTTGCAGTTGGAGTCTAAAGAAACTCTCTTCATTCCATGCCATTAGAGGACACCCCTGATTATTTCGGGGCACACAAGACCTACGGAGTCCCCATCTTCTTGGGCTGTCTGAATGATCTTCAATATGGCAGTCTGTCTATTTGGGGTCCACTAAATCATGAAAGGCAAAATGTACCCCATTAATTGACAATAGCTCCCAGTCTGTTATTGTACATTTGTGAAGATAGATGTTATAAAAATGCAAACCATCTCTCTTTGGGACAAGACACAAGTCAGAAGCCGGGTACAAAACCATTTCTGTACTGCTCACAAAATCATTGTTTGAGATTCAAAAATGTTAAGTAATTCAGTGATACCTCTTTGCAAAATTCCAGAAATATCACTAACTGTTTACTTATGTGTTTTGCAGCTATTTTGCTTAACCAGTTACTGCCACACCATTAGTTCAAGTAGTATCTTCTGACACCATGCATCAGTCTGTGTAAGGCTAAATAGTACATCTAGTACACTACAGTACTTGCACATAAGGAATCCAGAGAATCTAGTATGTTTGCAACTGTAGGCCTAAATGTTAATTAACCCAATATCATATTCAAAGCAAGAGGAAAAAATATAAAACAAAACACCTTTTTCTGGTTAAATCTGTCACAACCTGAACGTTCAAAATGCAATTCACTTTAGCTCTTTTTACTCTGCCCCTTACCAAAGTGCCCCGGTTTAGAGTGAGTTTCAGTAGAACCAGAAGTCTGTTGCCTTTGGACATCAGTGCTTCAATACAGCCAATGCAGCCCTCAGACAAGGCGGGACATACTGACTGTAGCTGGAGGAAGGTGAAGTATTTTTCAGTTTACATGAAATTTAATTTGGGACTGTAGGTTTTACTGCAAATTGGCCTTACTTCTTCTGGCTATCTCTTCTTCTTTTCACTTTTTTTGTGAATTTTATTTTGTTCCACAAATCTTTCAAATCAAGTATTGAAAAAATACTTTGACATTAAAATGTAGGTTTCTATTGGTTCTCTGTCAAATGAGGACAACCTTTTAATTTTAGGCTGTCCAGCAGTTCAGGTTTGTTTTTTTTGGTCACACCAGCCAATTTTCCCCATCGCTTTGGCTCTTTGTTCAAGTAGTTTCTCCCTCCCCGTATCCCTGCACAGCCTTCCTCCATTTGCCAGCCATATAGCTCTCTGCTGAAGCATCTCTGCCCTGGCCTTTTTACACCTTTACTGTTCTGTGCTGTTACTGTACTTTGCAAGGCGGGTGCATGCTGGCTGTGATATTACCCTACTCCCATCACCCATCCGTGGCCTGCCCTGCTACTTTTTATAGCTTGGCCTGGCTGTCACCACATCCCTGATGCCAGTGTCCTTACTGTTTAGCTCTATGTGGCTGCACACTTCCAAGTCCTATCCCTATTCTTATCCCTGTCCTACCACCCCTGCCTGTAACTTTAAGGCTTGGTTACTTCTGTTTGTCCCCTCCACTGATCCCTCCATTTTGAGATATGGCTGAATGGAGATGTAACATCACTCTAGGTTGGCTTCAGCTGTTATGTAGGAATGTCGGCTATTTTTAGTCAACTCTGGCCATACAAAATTCATATTGCTTTTACTTTGTTGATTAGCTCACCCCTTTTTATTTTTCTAATTGATGTAACATGTTATTGATTTCCATTTAGAAGTCTGAAATTAGCATGAATTATTTGTTGACTGAGGTCAACTTTCTTCCTTGCCTTTCAGTCAGTCTACAGTCGAGGCCAAAAGTTTTGAGAATGACACAAATATTAATTTCCACAAAGTTTGCTGCTTTAGTGTCTTTAGATATTTTTGTCAGATATTACTATGGAATACTGAAGTATAATTACAAGTATTTCATAAGTGTCAAAGGCTTTGATTAACAATTACATGAAGTTGATGCAAAGAGTCAAGATTTGCAGTGTTGAACCTTCTTTTTCACGACCTCTGCAATCCGCCCTGGCATGCTGTCAATTAACTTCTGGGCCACATCCTGACTGATGGCAGCCCATTCTTGCATAATCAATGCTTGGAGTTTGTCAGAATTTGTGGGTTTTTGTTTGTCCACCCGCCTCTTGAAGATTGACCACAAGTTCTCATTGGGATTAAGGTCTGGGGAGTTTCCTGGCCATGGACCCAAAATATCGATGTTTTGTTCCCCAAGCCACTTCGTTATCACTTTTGCCTTATGACAAGGTGCTCCATCATGCTGGAAAAGGCATTGTTCTTCACCAAACTGTTCCTGGATGGTTGGGAGAAGTTGCTCTCGAAGGATGTGTTGGTACCATTCTTTATTCATGGCTGTGTTCTTAGGCAAAATTGTGAGTGAGCCCACTCCCTTGGCTGAGAAGCAACCCCACACATGAATGGTCTCAGGATGCTTTACTGATGGCATGACACTGGACTGATGGTAGTGCTCTCACCTTGTCTTCTCCGGACAAGGTTTTTTCCGGATGCCCCAACCAATCGGAAAGGAGATTCATCAGAGAAAATGATTACCCCAGTCCTCACCAGTCCAAACCCTGTACCTTTTGCAGAATATCAGTTTGTCCCTGGTGTTTTTCCTGGAGAGAAGTGGCTTCTTTGCTGCCCTTCTTGACACCAAGCCATCCTCAAAGTCTTCACCTCACTGTGCATACAGATGCACTCACCTGCCTGCTGCCATTCCTAAGCAAGCTCTGTACTGGTGGTGCCCCGATCCTGCAGCTGAATCAACTTTAGGAGACGGTCCTGGCGCTTGCTGGACTTTCTTGGGCACCCTGAAGCCTTCTTCACAACAATTGAACCGCTCTCCTTGAAGTTCTTGATGATCCGATAAATGGTTGATTTAGGTGCAATCTTACTGGCAGCAATATCCTTGCCTGTGAAGCCCTTTTTGTGCAAAGCAATGATGATGGCACATGTTTCCTTCCAGGTAACCACGGTTGACAGAGGAAGAACAATGATTCCAAGCACCAGCCTCCTTTTGAAGCTTCCAGTCTGTTATTCAAACTCAATCAGCATGACAGAGTGATTTCCAGCCTTGTCCTTGTCAACACTCACACCTGTATTAACGAGAGAATCACTGACATGATGTCAGCTGGTCCTTTTGTGACAGGGCTGAAATGCAGTGGAAATGTTTTTGGGGGGATTCAGTTCATTTGCATAGCATCAAGGGACTTTGCAATTAATTGCAATTCATCTGACCACTCTTCATAACATTCTGGAGTAACTGCAAATTGCCATCATACAAACTGAGGCAGCAGAATATGTGAAAATTAATATTTGTGGAATTCTCAGAACTTTTGGCCATGACTGTATATGGGAAAACATTTTGTAAAAGGAAATCCAAATTGGATCTAATGCCAAGCCATTTAAGGGAGGTCATTTCAAGTAGTGCAGTTCACAAGAGAGTTTTTTTTTCCGTTTTAAGTAGGTAATTGCAGTGGGAGTCTTTTTATAGGTGAACACCCATTAGCGAGGGAAAGGACCTTATGTTACTTTTGCCCATAATTTCATTCAGTTCATCTTTAGGAATGTTTGTTCAGTTCAGACCTTACTATCCCAGCCACTCCTTCTCCTGCTTCCCACCCATGCTAAAGGGTCCGAGTTTGCTTGTGCCAACTTAGCTTCTGCATGAGTTTAAAGTGGAAATGCATTTTATTTTACAATCTCCAAAATGACACTCAGCCTGTACATTGAACAGCACCTGATCAATATCGGCATCCACACACCTCAGCAATATATTGACAATTGAACATACTCCACAAAGTCTTTGAAATGTTCTTCCTTTCTTTGTTTCAATAATATTCAGCAAATGCACAAAGTGAATTGCTTTTTTGTTGATTGGATGCAAGTTGTTTTGCTATTAATGAACTTAACTTGCATTTTAGCTGGGCCCCACAGGCGTCGTGGTGGGTTGTGGTACTGTGTCCGTCTATCAGTAGTGAAGACATTTAGTCCCAAGGGCTCTTAACCCATCAAAATTCACCCAGGGTGTTGAGTAGGTCCGTCTAAACTTTTAGACTTCTTATTATTTTCATTTACTGCATTTACCATTTTTTGTATTGTATTGAAACTGAGCTTTTGATGTCAAAAGTTTTGTTTCTTTAATTCTGCATTTAAATGGTAGTGGAACATATTGTAGAAGGGGTGGAGTTAAAGGGACATAAAATACAACAAAAATTAAATCAATTTCATATTCCATCATCTCCAGCACCACCCCCAACATCAACATATGCGAAAAAGGTGCATTTCTGTGTTTTGTAGTAAAAAATATAAAGATCTGTTTTTCCAATGACATCATCAACCAATTAGTAGGTAATATCTACTCAAAATGTGTCAATCGCACGATGCACACCAGTGTCGTCATTGGAAACACGTATCTTCCGCTATCTTTTTTTTACTATAAAACATAGAAATGCTCCATTTTCCCTTATGTTGATTTTGGGGTGGTGCTGGAGATGATGAATATGACGTTGAGAAAAAGTTTTCCTTCATGGGTTTAAGGGTACAGAAAAGCAGAACTTGGGCTAGGATGGAACATGCAATGGTCCCATAGGTGGAGGCATGGGTCTTCGGTAATACATTTACAATAAGAGTAAATGTTCTATGTTTATTTGAAAATGTATTAAGTCTATGCTGTAATACACCTTGAGTATTATTGCCTCCATCTGCTGGGACTGGGCAATAATCACATTGGTTTTAAGAGCATGGTGATTTGCAGCCACTTTCAGCATTTTTGTTAAGTGGAAATTGGTAGGGTTTGTGGAAAGAATAGCCTAAATATATTGAGTGATACTACCGGTACTACCATTTTTATGGCCGAAACAAATAGTTCCAGTGCCTTCAGAAAGTATTCATACCCTTTGACTTATTACATATTTTGTTGTGTTAAGACCTGAATTCAAAATGTATGAAATAGTTTTTTTCTCTCCCCCATCTACACGCAATACCACATCATAACAAAATTAAAACATGTATTTAAAAAATGTAGCAAATTTCTTGAAAATGAATACAGAAATATTGAATTTACATAAGTTTTCACACTGCTGAGTTAATACTTTCTAGAAGCACCTTTGGCAGTGATTACAGCTGTGTATGTCTGCTTTCCACACCTATTTTAAGCACTGTCAAATTGGTTGTTGATCATTGCAAGACAACCATTTTTAGGTCTTGCCATAGATTTTCAAGGAGATTTAAGTAAAAACTCAGCCACTTGAGAACATTCACTGTCTTGTTAAGCAACTCCAGTGTAGATTTGGCTTTGTGTTTTAGGTTATTGTCCTGCTGAAATGTGAATTAATCTCCCAGTGGATGGTGGAAAGCAGACTTTGCCCATCACAGCCATTAAACTCTGTCTAAATGTCACCATTGGCCTCGTGGTGAAATCCTTTGGCAGTTTCCTTACTCTCCGGCAACTGAGTTAGGAAGGATACCTGTATCTTTGTAGTGACTGGGTGTATTGAAACACCATCCAACGTGTAATAACTTCACCATGCTCAAAGGGATATTCAATGTCTGCTTTTTTTATTTCTATGTCTGCCCTTCTTTAGGAGGCATTTGAAATCCTCCCTGGTCTTTGTGGTTGAATCTGTGTTTGAAATTCACTGCTCGACTGGGGGATATTACAGATAATTGTATGTGCGCGGTATCATGTTAAACGCTATTATTGCACAAAGAGTGAGTCCATGCAACTTATTCTGTGACTTGTTAAGCAAATTTTTACTTCTGAACTTATTTAGGCTTGCCATAACAGAGGTTGAATACTTATCGACTCAAGGCATTTATTATTTATTTTTTCTACTTTGACGTTATGGGGTATTGTGTGTAGGTTAGTGACAAATCTCAATTGAATCAATTTTAAATTCAGGCTGTAACATCTACTGTGTGAATACTTTCTAAGGCAGTGTATAAAATTTGTTCATAATATACACAATTTTATGTATTGAAGTTCTCTAGCTTCAACCTATCTGTACTCTGTTCCTCTGGATGTCTCGGAACCAAACCTCCTCAGAGTAATTATACATGAAGCCTTCAACCTTTTGTCCTCCATCTCCCTTTGAATATTGAATTGCAATGCATTTCGTTAGCCAGGGTATTATGCACAAACGGAGCAGGTGATGACTCAAAATTCAAGCAAGAAATTAATCTTGAATCCCTGCCCTTCAAGTCAGCCATTTTGGTGGTTATAGCTGTCCTATTGGCCAGCTGTCTTTTTCTATTAGAATGGATGGGCTCCTATTGAACAGGATGTCTTAATTACCACCTGGCGCTCAGCATTTCAAGGTTATCAGATGTACTGTGCTGTTTACAGGTATAATAGTTTGTCACCAGGCAATGCTTTACGAGGGCCAATTTCCTGGACCCAGATTAAGCATACTCCTGAATTAAAAAGACTCTCCAATGAAAGTGCTTTTTAGTCCAGAAATAGTCTTAACTTGACATGTTGATGACCAAAAGACACATTATGCATTAAAGAGGCTTAACAACAGGGGTTAAAAGGTTTATGTGATAAATGCCTCTTTCTGTGGCCAGGTGCCTTTCTCCCGTGATAAATCAGACTTCCTGATTTAAATGATTTATACCCTGGATAAAGAGATGCAGCAGTGCTCTCCTCCGTCCTCCCTGTAGGTGTATCTGGGTTCTCTTCTTTAAGACCTGGCTACATTTTAAACAAATCAGCCTTGCGTGTTTAGACTAGAATGCTAATGGGGGTGTGGTAGAGGGAGAGACTGAGAGGGAGATTCTATCCAACAGTTCTACTGCTCCACAGCACAGGCCAAAAACAGAGGGATTTCATTCTCTCCCGCAGCGTTTGCTGTCCTGACGTTTATTACACGGTTGTCTTTAGTTTCATTACACTCAAAGCAGGGCAACTCGTTTTATATGAGAAAAAACTAGATTACCTCCCTCTGGACAGACAGCAGGATATAAAAGGGCAGTTGTTTGAAATGTGGACACAACTCACGGATGGGACAATTTACTCAGGCATATTTGCCAATGTACAGTAGTCTACAGAAAGCTTTTAGGCCATATAAATAAGTCTGGAGGGAGCAGAGTAAGAGCTGTGAACCTTTACAAAGCTGAAGAGATTTACTGGACTGGGTTTCTTTGAGGCCTTTGTTTCTCCAGATTCTGTGAGTGTTTTTAAGTGTGGTGAGAGGGCGCTCAAAGTGGCTGCAAATCATTCACTGCGGATCCAATCTTAGCAGGGCCTGTACGTTTATCATGTTTGCTACGCTTCCAAAAATCTGCATGAACAGCACATCATGAAATGTGTTTCAAAAGAATGCGTCATATTTAGATTTTGTACTTGACATCATTTTGTAATGAACTAATTCTTCAGCATTTCAAATCCACTGTTCTGTTATGTTTATTCTTGTTTTAAAACTGATTTTCATTTGATATTACATGGTTGTGAAAATGGAACTAGTTATTTTGGTTCTGTGGGAGGAAGCTTACAACTGCCATGGAGAACAAATTGCTGTCTTGCTGCCATGGGGAACAAATTGCTGTCTTGCAGGATCGCAATCGAACTAAAATTATTCCTGTCTCTCGAATAAAACATTTAATTATAATCTATTGGGTAAAATAGCTGCACCCTACCATCTGCAATCAGGTGGAGGGTTTTTTGTCTGTTTGCTAGATTGCTTCTGTTTGCAGAAATCCATACAATGTGCTGTATGTTTTGAAAGCATTCCTGTTCATCAGAGCATAAATAGATGTAAAGCTTTATCCATTTCTTCTTTTTATCATGGCTACTCTTCAATAAATTCAAATAGTTTAGCCACTAACATTAATTTGAGAAAAATAAAAACCTATTAATTAAAGCAAAATGATGCTCCATATTGTTGCAGTCAGGGATAGTTCCTACATATGAGTGCATTTGGAATGGGAGAAGTGAGAGGGCTTGAGGGTGGAATGTAAAGTGACTGGAATTTCTTCATAGACAATGCACCACATTGGCTTGTAATGAGTCATAGATATCTGGCATTCTTCCGATTACCAACAAAAAGCTATCTTATTTTTCAGTCAAAAGCACTGAAGCTGCAGTTTTGAATGATGTGCCGCCTAGTTGCACCTCTTATTTTTAATTGTTTTTATTGACATGTTGAATTCACAGTATCAATAAAGGTTTTACAAATAAGGATAGCTTGTCAGCCTCTCCTCTCCCTTTCTCCTGCAGCAGTCTTCAGGATTTCACCTCCATGCTCAGACCTTATCCTAGGGCTAGCCTCTCCTCTCCCTTTCTCCTGCAGCAGTCTTCAGGATTTCACCTCCATGCTCAGACCTTATCCCAGGGCTAGCCTCTCCTCTCCCTTTATCCTGCAGCAGTCTTCAGGATTTCACCTCCATGCACAGACCTTATCCCAGGGCTAGCCTCTCCTCTCCCTTTCTCCTGCAGCAGTCTTCAGGATTTCACCTCCATGCTCAGACCTTATCCTAGGGCTAGCCTCTCCTCTCCCTTTCTCCTGCAGCAGTCTTCAGGATTTCACCTCCATGCACAGACCTTATCCCAGGGCTAGCCTCTCCTCTCCCTTTCTCCTGCAGCAGTCTTCAGGATTTCACCTCCATGCACAGACCTTATCCTAGGGCTAGCCTCTCCTCTCCCTTTCTCCTGCAGCAGTCTTCAGGATTTCACCTCCATGCTCAGACCTTATCCCAGGGCTAGCCTCTCCTCTCCCTTTCTCCTGCTGCAGTCTTCAGCATTTCACCTCCATGCTCAGACCTTATCCCAGGGCTAGCCTCTCCTCTCCCTTTCTCCTGCAGCAGTCTTCAGGATTTCACCTCCATGCTCAGACCTTATCCCAGGGCTAGCCTCTCCTCTCCCTTTCTCCTGCAGCAGTCTTCAGGATTTCACCTCCATGCTCAGACCTTATCCTAGGGCTAGCCTCTCCTCTCCCTTTCTCCTGCAGCAGTCTTCAGGATTTCACCTCCATGCTCAGACCTTAGCCCAGGGCTAGCCTCTCCTCTCCCTTTCTCCTGCAGCAGTCTTCAGGATTTCACCTCCATGCTCAGACCTTAGCCCAGGGCTAGCCTCTCCTCTCCCTTTCTCCTGCAGCAGTCTTCAGGATTTCACCTCCATGCTCAGACCTTATCCTAGGGCTAGCCTCTCCTCTCCCTTTCTCCTGCAGCAGTCTTCAGGATTTCACCTCCATGCTCAGACCTTATCCTAGGGCTAGCCTCTCCTCTCCCTTTCTCCTGCAGCAGTCTTCAGGATTTCACCTCCATGCTCAGACCTTATCCTAGGGCTAGGCCCTTAGGCCACCAAGGCTTCCATTTCTTCCATCATATCATCTTGAGTAGACAGTCGGGTATTGCGTGTTTATTTCTTACCATGGGGTGTCATAAGCTTTCTCCAACTCCCATGTTTTTTGTTGCCCTTATATGCCAGTAGCCAAACTATCCAGTTTGTTTTCACAGAAGTGGAAGATGACAATCTACCATGCAGCATTTGCCATTTCACCTGCACTCTACTGTACCCTGCATTGAGGACCTGATAACTAGGAATGCTTTTGAAATGTACTCCACATTTTCTGTCATTTTCCTCAGGTGTTTTAGGAGGACATTCAGAAAAACATATTGAGCAGGAATAGAACGAGACCCTTGAATGACGGTTCCATTTTCACATATACTTTTTGTTCAACAGTTTACTTTTTTTTATTACATTTGAATGTTCAGCTCTTATTGCTCATTCGCTGTCTCGTTTTTATTCCAGGAAGTTCCCTCTGAAGCAGGGAGTGTCTGCATATAAAATGGTCTGCAGTTCTCTGCTTCATAGGTCAGAAGCTTGTTTATTTTGTCTCTGTGGCTACGTTCAGTCCCAACTAAATTGTTTGAACCTGTATGAGAAAAAGCTCTATTTGGCACGCATCATCTTACACACCAGATAATCTTCATTTCATTTGAACATCCCTCTACGTGTAGATTTCCCAGTTAATTTCTGTTCATGGCAAATGCTATTGAAAATCAAGGTCCAGTGTCACTGAAAGATGGCTAGAGAATTGGATTACTGCACGTTCTGGGGCACTATTTTTTTGCAGATTGAAATAGAAACTCTCTACGTATCAATTTCAGATAATTAGATATTCATGTCAGAAAATGCATTATGTCCTATAATATGACTCTTTTCCCCCATTTTTTTGTGTCAGAACACACTGCATACACTCTCACACACATAGACACACTCACACATCATGATGCAATAAAAGAAAAGGGCAAATTACAATTGGATGACCAAAGAAAAGGAAAAAAAAACAAAAAAAAACAATTATGCACAAATTTCGCTGCTTGAATGGGACTGCTAGCCAATGCTGGTTGAGATGCCTTTATTTACTGTCTAATTATATACACTGTAGATGCCACCACCGTCTCCTCTTCTATGACCATGGGAGGCCCTCGCAGTGCTTTTCCCACCTCTTCCAGCTCCATCGTACACTCCACTACTTCAGCCACCGACCAGACCTCTGCTCACACCGGCATCGCCGCTCCAGACGAAGGTGGAAGTAGCAGAGAGGTGGCGGAGATGCTTGGCGCCGAGGGAGGGACTGGCAACAGTGGGAGTGCTGGTGGCGGAAGGGCTGGCGGCGAGAAAGGAGGAGGGGCCGGATCCCTAGGTGGAGGAGGAAGGGGGGGGGCATCCCAGGAGGCCCAGCAGCACCACCAGATGACCCCCTCCAAACGGCGCACGGTGCTGAACATCTCGCCTCCGCCCGAGGACCTGTTTGACGACAGCCGCATGTCCTGCCAGGAGGATCAGCTCCAGGACTCCGAGCAGAGCAACAGCATCTGGATGGATGACTCCACCTCCAACTTCAGCATCGTCAGCTCCAGCTCCTACAACGACAACACAGAGGTGCCCCGGAAGTCGCGCAAGCGCACCCCCCGCCAGCGACCCGGGCCCAAGCCTGCCTCGGCCGAGGAGGCCAGCATGGACGTGTTTGATGCAGACAGTGCCAAAGGGCCTCACTTTGTGCTCTCACAGCTGGGCTCAGACAGCAAGGCCTGTACCAAAGGAAGGTGGGTGCCCCTGGATCTCTTTTACAGTGAAATTAGCCCATGTGGAAACATATCTAGCCTACTGTTTACTTCCTTTTGGTCTGCAGAGTTAACTTTCCTGTTCTTTTACATCTCTGAGATGGCTCTATGGACTTTGGTTGAGTTTCCGTTTTCAGTTTGAATCTTGTCTGGAACACAGAATGGAAATACATTTAGAAATACATTAAGACAAGTTAAATGTCATAAAATTATTAATTCATCGAAAAACACTGATAAACTTATACCATTACAACTACTATTGAATGGACATCTCAACAGAACTGTTCATACCTTGCCTGATTTTGAAGAAATGTATCTAAATTTGCTCCATACTTATTCCCATTGTTAAGATGTGTAAACCCCTATACCACAAGTGGAAATCGAACCAAACCACTGGCTGAATGTTTGTCTGTGCTTGAAGAAGAGCTGGCAGATCAGAGGCTAGGGAGGGGCAGGATACCACAGCACAAACAATGGTCAGCCATGGTGAATCACTGAGTCTCTTTGAAAAATCGTTGAGAAAGCAGAGCAGATTAAATAAACAAAAAGTCCATCTCCTAAGAGGTTCTGATGGACCCTGCTTGGTAGTGAGCCTCCAAACTCTGCATTGCTCACTAGTGTCACTGGGAAACCATGGCAGCTATTTGGGGATCCCTCACTAGTCCCCTGCTGCTCTCCAGTTCCAAATACCCCCTATGCTCCACCATACACACATACTGACACTCACTCACACACAAACACACACAGATATTGCTGGTGGGGGTCACAACTTGGCTGGAACTTTGATAGTAAGTGGATGGTCTCCAAGTCCTGTCAAGTTCTCTTCCACTGAGAGGAAGCTTGGTGCCAACAGTGGAGCTGATCTTTCCTCCCCTTACATAAATGAACACAAGGTGGAGCGGAGAGGAGGAGTGGGGGTGAGGGTTGCTGCCACTGCCACCCAACACCAGGTTGTGCGGCCCTCAGTCCCCAATGATGACAAGGTCACAGGCAGGGTTAGGGTTAGCAGGGGACAGTGCTGTGAATGAGTGAAAGGAAACAGTCCCCTGCATTAAATATATATGGAAGTGTATTGTAGTTAATGTTAGTGTTGCGTGTTTCAATGTAGGTTGTTTAGGAGCTGTTGGGCTGACACAGTAGCTAACCAGTCTGTCTTGCAGTTCTGCAGATGGCTCCCAAACAACCCATCAGAAATGTGGGACCCTAGTGAGCCAGTTCCCTCAGAAGAGTGAGTGCAAGGAGCTGAAGATCCTGGTCCAGCCTGAGACTCAGCACAGAGCCCGCTACCTGACTGAGGGCAGCAGGGGGTCAGTGAAGGACCGCACTCAGCAGGGCTTCCCTACCCTAAAGGTACGCCTTAAACCAGCACCAGGACCAGGGGGGCTGTGGCCTCTAGGGCTTTTTGTGGACGGTCAGTGCCCTATACACGTGTCACTGTTTTGACTCTACCCCTTTGAAAGTATGCCTTTATCTGTCCTTCATCAAATGCCACCATCAACCTGCTCCATACTCATTGTTACATAACACCTCTACATTGGCTTAACATGCTTAAGTCAGTGATTCAGTGATTGTCACAGGCTATGTAGAAACTTGTATAAAAAGTGATGCAACATATCAACCCCAGGTTATTTTCTTTTTATGAAATAAGGTTTAATAGCTAGCGGTTACAACACACCTTGGAAGGCAGCACTCAGGTGGTAGAGCATGGCTCTTGAAATGCCAGGATAGTGGGTTCAATTCCCATGAATGAATGACTAAGTCGCTTTGGATAAATGTGCCTGCTAAATGCAATATAGTATATAAACTACATAAACACAACAGATTTTCTTGTCCACTGAGAAAATAGGTAACTATCATTATTCTCTTGAAATGATTACAACCGCAAATCGTGACATTGTTTGCATTTCTTTGTCATATCTCAGTATCAGCAATGTATTCCATATTTCAAATGTTTTACTCTCAAAGTAGACAGCAAAACAGACAGTTGTTCAGTGACAGCTCTGTTATCATAGAATGCTATTAGATATCATCTTACTAAGCAGAAAGCTGCCACTGTCTATTCACCTTTGTATGTTATTTTAGCTCCACCCCACTTGCACAATATATTCCACGCTCCAAATTCTCTAGTGACTTACAAAAATAGGTAGAGTTGACTTTGGAGCAGCTGTGCTATTTTCTGATTTGAGTGTTCTTTGTTTCCTTCTTGTCCACAGCTGGAGGGTGTGAATGAGGCAGTGGTGCTGCAGGTGTTTGTGGGTAATGACGCTGGGCGTGTGAAGCCACATGGGTTCTACCAGGCCTGCAGGGTGACGGGGCGCAACACTACAGCCTGCAAGGAGGTGGACATCGAGGGCACCACTGTCATTGAAGTGTCCCTGGACCCCAGCAATAATATGACCCTGGCGTATGTATCTGCTTATTGCCATAGCTGTTGCAATTCTGTAAAATCACACATACTGGAGACTGTTCCTCTTTGTAGACCTCCAATGGGAGTGATTTGGGGGCTGTTACAGCCGCTGGGGCCTTGTTCAGCAGGCATGCTTGCCAGTCTAACAGCTGTGCTGTGTGTGTCTCTCTCTGCAGGGTGGACTGCGTGGGGATCCTGAAGCTGCGTAACGCTGATGTGGAAGCTCGTATCGGGGTGGCCGGCTCCAAAAAGAAGAGCACGCGTGCCAGGCTGGTGTTTCGGGTCAACATCTCCAGGCCGGACGGCTCGGTGCTCACGTTACAGACACCGTCGTCCCCCATCCTGTGCAGTGAGTGGCTTTAGGTTATTCATAGCATCTGCCCACCGGAGTTCTCTCAGGAACGCTGTCGGAGCTTAGAGCTGACGCACGTCACCAGGGGATTAAGGGGGAGGGAGAGGTTCATTCAGGGGGTTGGGTGGACAGGAGGAAAATGAAAAGGAGCTTGGGTCAGGACAATGATGTAAATAATGAAATCTCCATTGGGAGCCGTTACTGTCAAACTTTGACTGGATAGTCTTACGTGCATTTGTAATATAGGTTTGTTTTATTGTTTTCATCTCGTTTTTAAGTTCCACTCTGAAGACTTGGACACTTTGAAGAGTTGATTCAGTCTAGAAGTTTCATTTCTAATGCATTATGTATGCTTAGCAGATCATTTTCTAATTTAAGTACATTTTCAGAGACCATGTCTATAGACTCTCTTCAGCATCATGTGTTCCTCCCGTTGTGGGCATAGGGTGTGGCTATGAGTGGCAAAAACAGGAAAGACTGCTCTGGGGTATAAGAAATTCTATTTGTCGGTGGTTTTAGAAGCAGAACTCCAAAAAATTGAGGGAGAGAAAGAAAGGCCGGTGAAAGAGGTGTGGACTTTTTTGTTTACAATGCCAGAGTGCAATCCGACCAAGCAAAAATCTGTCCAGAAAATATACATCTCCAATGGCGTCTGTCTGTGTGTGTTGTGGAGCGGGGTGGTGAGAGTGTGGAAGGCCTGTGAAAACTGGGGAGGGAGGAGGAGTGGGAGGAGTCTGAGCTTGTTGTTTATAGAAACTTGGGGATTTCTATTTGCCTGTGAGAAAGGGGGACTGCAAAGAGTGTCAACTTTACCTATAGTACAGTCATTTTACTGTCTGGTTAATGATCATATACTGTAAAATAACAAAATAAATGTACTTCAAATCTCAAGTACATGCACATACACACCATTTTTTAAACACCAGCTCAGCTCACATTTGTCCTGGCAAAGCAATTAAAGCACAATTACTATTTCCCCAAGATTACACATGAGCCTTCCAAGAAATCACAAGGTACTCTTGAGCAATTGGTTTAAGCTTTTCTGTCGGCTTCTCCTCGTTCCTCTGAGAAGGCCAGCAGTTCTGTACTCGTGACAGAATATTAGTTAAAGAAGCTAGGTCAAGCAGAACTCAGAGCCTAACGGTCTGTTGGTGTCCTGTCTACAGCCCAGCCTGCAGGGGTGCCTGAGATTCTGAAGAAGTCCCTCCACAGTTGCTCGGTGAGGGGGGGTGAGGAGGTCTTCATCATTGGGAAGAACTTCCTCAAGGACACCAAAGTCATATTCCAGGAAAATGTATCAGGTAGGTCTACACAACCAATTATTGTCTGAAATCCATGTCCTTACAGTATATGAATAATGAATAACATTTATATTTATTCCTTTGCCTACCATACTAATGAAACTGTTCATTGTTTTCCCCGCTAAGATGAGAAGTGTTGGAAGGCAGAGGCTGAAATTGACATGGAGCTGTTTCACCAGGTAAATAAGCGTATTCTCTGCTTATTGTTGTCCTAGAATGATTCATGCTAATGATTTAACAGGGTGATTAGATAACCGCAGCCATTTGAGATTTGTAGGTTTAGATGTAATCATCTTAAATTGCTACTCACTCAGGGAGGTGAATGGCCTCATTGTTTTGTCACCTAATTACTGTGAGCCACGGTGGTAAGTAGGTCTCAACAGTCCTGCGTAAACCTTTGCCCTTGGGAGCCAGAGGGTCAGAGCTTCGTTAGCTAAGCCTCAATCAGTTGTCTGAGCCCTGAGGTGTTTAGATGTCTTTCACATGTTATTCACAATTTGTAACCATGTGTAACCAGGCAAACTCTGTAAATCATCGCCACACCTTCTACTAGTCAGCAAAGTTTGAAAGGTGTTGCACATCTGAACTAGTTGATGACGTATGGAATCTCCAGTTCCTCGTCTGTGCCAGGATTATGTCCATTGTGGCTCTCTCTCTCTCACTCTTTCAACTCTACATTGTGCTGACATCACTTGATTATTTCATCTGAGTAATTTTGCGCTTGCGCCTGTTTTATACGGGATGTTGACACGTTTGTCACATGACTTGATGTATGTAATTATAAGACTGGGGCTACTGTACATTTCTGTTAGCTAAGTCGATTTGTCTGTTATGCGTTTCCCCTCAGAATCACTTGATTGTGAAGGTTCCTCCTTACCAGAACCCAGCCATCGCGTCTGCAGTGTGTGTGGGAATCTACGTGGTGACCAATGCTGGCCGATCCCACGACGTGCAGCCTTTTACATACACTCCAGAACCAGGTCTGTGATAAGTCCATGAACAAATGTTATTTTGTTTCACCTTCTGCGCCACATTAGGACCAAAACAACATTTCCTCAGACCATGTCTTCGGCCAGTGTAAATTACAACCATTACTCTACCACGGCAACTGTATTAAGTGGATATATCATCTAGCCTGCTCTAAATTTACCATTACAGTCTTTAGTACAGGAAGCCATGTCAACTTGGGAACAGGGGGATATTTGTCTCCTCCTTTTTCCTCATCACTTCCAGGCGTCAAAACGTCCTTTGGGCACTGTGGCACGAACTATCAATGAGCGAGCAGGAAGTGACAGGGAAAGGAACTAAAACAATGAAACAAAACATGGAAGTGTAGATGATCCATCTAAAAACAAAAATGCCCTTCTATATACAGTATGTACTAAACATGATACCGGATTAGGCAGCGCCCTATACAAAACAGTCTAGTCATACAGATTTAGTCCTGACTGTTTTTCACTCTATACAGCTTCATTTGATATTATATTTATTGTATAAGAAAACCTGACAAGCAGACGAGGGAGAATGAGACTGGGTATGAAGAATAAGGTCATCTGATTTGCATGTCCTTAACTCAACCTGCTTATCTGTGTACGTCTCAGTGGACATATCTGTGAAGAAAGAAGTTCCATCTCCAGGCAAGCCCTGCCCTTTTGATCAACGGATGAAAGGTATAGTATATCTCTACCATGCTGTATCGTGTGTTCTTGTTTGTAATGCATAGGTGTGTGTGTGTACTCCTTCCTGTATGACAAAATTGTAACATTGTCCCTACTTGCCCCTACAGTAATTGATGGTGCCTTGATGCCCCCAATGTTGCCTCTTGTGAAGAGGGAAGAGGTCACTCCAATGGAGGTCTCCAGCAACCTTCCTTCTGCTGGCGTGTTCAAGGTAAAAGCTCTACAAATGCATTCCCAGCCTTTGGCTGTGATAATGCGTCATTAAATAGTAGAATCATATCCATATGAACCATATCGATCTTTCCCCCAATATATATGAAAAGCTAGCAGGTATCATCTGTTTTTTGTATTCTCAGCGGACCCCCGATGCCATGTGTCCTGCCCAGCAGACGCTGGACATGAGTTCCAACCTTCCCCCCAACAACAGCCCATTCTCCAACTCCTTGCCGCGACCTGCCAAGGACCCTGCCGAATCCCAAACAGCAGTCTTCAACAGTGCAGAGGTCCTGAGCACCATACAGAAGCAGGACATCGCTCTCACCAACTCCTTCCCCGTGCCTGCAGACTCTCTACTCCAACCTGGGCCTCAGCAGTTCCTCCTGGAGCCCAGAGAGGGGCTTGGACAGGACAGGGCTGGCAACAATGCTGGGGCGGTAGGGAGGCTCAGTCAACAAGTGGAGGCCCCTCAACCTGCCCCCCAGCAGCACCAGCTGCCCATATTCCCCCCAGATGATGTGGCCCAACTGGAACAAGCAGTGAGACAACTGCAGGCAAAAGGGTACTGTAGCCAGCAGCAACAGCGACAACAGATTCAACAACAACAAATTCAGCAACAACAGCAGCAACAAATTCAGCAACAACAGCAACTACAGCAACAGCAACTACAGCAACAACAACAGATTCAGCAGCAACAGGTTCAGCAGCAACAGGTTCAGCAGCAACAGGTTCAGCAGCAACAGATTCAGCAGCAACAGATTCAGCAGCAACAAATTCAACACCAACAAATTCAACACCAACAAATTCAACACCAACAACAGCAACAGCATGTGTTGGAGAACCTGCGGCAGGAGCTGTTTAAATCACAGATGCCAATGCAGTGTGGCATATTTCAGGGTGGTTCTCTAGGTGAGAACGCTGAACAGCAGGGTTCTCAGCAGGGCATGGTGCAGAACCATGGTTCCCTCTTTCAGCAGGCCCAACAGCAGCAGAGGCAACAACAGAAACAGCAGCAGCAAGCAGCACTCTTTCAGCAAGCCAATGAGCTCCTCTCCATTCAGACCAACTTCCTCCATCAGACCCCTTCTCATCCCTCTCCACCCCTCTTCCATAACCCCAGCCCCCTGGCTGAGGCACAGGACCCACAGGGGGCGCTGTTCCACACTCAGAAGGCCTCTCCCACCCAGGAGCAGGTCCAGGCAACCCTCTTCCAGAACACCCTGACAGTGTTGAGTAGGACCAGCCTCTCCCCAGAGCAGCCCCCCTCTGCCGCCAACCTGTTCCTCCCCCAGAGTGCCCTGCCTGGTCAGCTCTCCGCTAGCGGCAGCCAGCAGCAGCAGCTGGCCTTCCTCAGTGCCCTGCAGACCTCTGCCCCTGAGCCCCAGTCAGTGTTCCAGGCTCAGACCCAGCTTTCTCCTATCCAGCAGGGGACCCCCATGGAGCAGCAGCAGCCCTCCCAGCCTCAGCCACCTCAGCAGAACTCTATGTTTCAGAACATCTCCCCTCATCCACCTGCAAACACTCTCTCTCAGACCCAGCAACAGCAGGCTGGCCTATTGTTCTGCAGCAAACACCTCTCCACTCCAGAGCAGCCCCCCAGTCTGCTGTTCAGTGGCCAGGGCCAGATGCCCCCCATGAGCAGCAGCAGCCTGAACTCTCAGGAGCCCCAAAACCCCTCCATGCTGTTCTCTCAGGCCAGCATGGTGACTGTTAGCCAGCAGGAATCCTCTGAGCCCATGGCCTTCCAGGACCAGAGCCAGGTGGTGGGGAACCCCTCAGAGCCTCGCCATCACGGCCTGTTCCAAGAGCAGCAGCCCATGCAACTGATCACCAGCTCCAACAACGGCCCAGAGCAGCCCATCTCTCTCTTCATGCCCCAATCCAACATGTCTGCCCTTCAGGGTTGCATGGCTGCCCGGGAACTCCCGCAGACAGGCATCTTCAGCACTCAGAATGGGGTGGCAGGCCTGCAGACCACCACCTCCTCCCCCGTACAGCAGCCAGGGTCTCTGTTCCAGACAGCAGTCAGTGGGAGCCTCAACCAGCCCAACGAGGCCCAGCAGCCAGGCCTCTTCCTCTTTGGGATTCAGAATGGTAAGGATTCATGATTATGTGATCTGTCCTTTTATCAAATGTCATCTTTTTTTTAATATGCTCCAGAAAAGCGTATGACATTGTTTGGTTTTCGTTAACATTTCATGTGGCATTTAGTCAGTGACTACCCCTTTCTTCCCCATACAGAGTGTGGCCAGCTGATAACCTCTCCTGGAACCACTCTGTCTGATCAGATCATTGCCATCAGTCAGTCTGGTCAGAACCAGAGAGAGAGCGAGGCCCAGATCCAGTCGCTGCTCAATCAGTCCATGTCTGATTCAGAGAGCATGCAGAACAGCATGACCGCCTCCCAGAACATGGAGAAGATAGATGACCTGCTTGTCAGCCTGCAGGAGCAGGGCAACAACCTCACTCGCTCCTACTAGGCCTGCTATAGGTTTCAGGTGAATGCTCATCTCTCTATAAACATGTTAAAAAGTTTGGTTTAACAATGTGTTTAAAACGGTTGTACTTTCGTTGTTCATTTTAAACATCTTTGAGGGAATCTCAGAAAGCAGGATTAACCATTTGGAATTCTTGTTCCAATTTGAATCACTGACTACTGTTTACATACTTCTATGTCTTTAAACATGTAATTGCCCCTCCCTTTAGGAGCCCAGAAGACCCCCAGTGTGGACCCCCATTACAGATGGCAGAAGACCCCCAGTGTGGACACCCATTACAGACGGCAGAAGACCCCCGGTGTGGACCCCCATTACAGATGGCAGAAGACCCCGGTGTGGACCCCCATTACAGGTGGCATAAGAATGAAAACAAACTCGATGGTGGGCTCCTGTCCGAACTCCAAGTTACATGTAAGCCTCAGCGGCCTTTTTCTCCAAGGACAGTCTTCATGTGTAGATGCTCCACAGTGGCGCCGAGCAGGGCACCAGTCCTCCACTGCATCTAAACCTGGACCTCAAAATAGGACATAGGTTGTAGTTACCCCACAACTGTCATTGTATCTCACAGCTAGTCGCCTCCAGCTCTTAATGAAACATGACACTATGTAATGTTTGGCTAACTCATCAGTTCTCAGAGCAGCACTTTACGGTGTGGTTTTATAAGGATGGTGGTGGAAGCTTGCACAGCATTCTGTCTTCTCCAGGACCAGAGTGTGGGCTCACAATTGTTTATAACGCATTGTTGTCCTTTTTATACGATATTAAAAGTATTTTAGGAAATAGCAAAAGAAAATATACAATTCATGAAAAATAAACCTTTGTAATATATTTTGACTTTAGTTCTTTCAGCACTTTACAATGCTTTCCTTTTGTGGCCAGTTACTCATTAAGTTGGCCTATGCATTCGCTAGTCAGCTATTTAGTCAGTACATCTCGACAACTTTATTACTCATGCATGTGTTTTGAGTTATGGCTTTAGTTTTTTTATTGTTCCTTTCATGAAATACCAGTTTCTTATTGGCAGCCATCTTCCCATTACCCATTCATGAGAATAACTCCAAATATTTGAGTATTACACCATGGATTTCTTTCCCTGATTAGACTCTGTAGTATGAGAAATGCTCTAGATTAGGGTCAATGTGGATCAAGAGAAAAAAATCATCCAGCCTTTAAATTATTAATTTCCAGTCTACATAATTAAATAGGCCTACATTTTGAATAAATCAGAACCATATATGTGTACTATATACCAGTGTGCAT
This sequence comes from Oncorhynchus masou masou, assembly GCF_036934945.1. Lineage (NCBI taxonomy): Eukaryota > Metazoa > Chordata > Actinopteri > Salmoniformes > Salmonidae > Oncorhynchus > Oncorhynchus masou. Next base: position 67,213,631 of record NC_088212.1, read on the forward strand.
GGTTGTCTGATGTAATTAAAGAGTATATTGTTATTTGTATCATTCTATCGCAAATGTAGATAATGTGTTGTTTTGTAATGATGTCTCCATGGAAGATGTTTGTATTAGCTCACGTCTGGCACGCACAAACTGTACTTTTATCCATAGATCAGAGAGGAGTTTTCCGTATGTTTGTCTTACTGTAAAACAGCAACTCTCTTGCCTACAGTGGGCCACCCCAGGACCTGAGTCAAGGCCTCAAGTCACAGCCTCCTTTTTCGTCTTCATGAATGGCCAGTTTTATGGCTCCTATTGATTGGTGTGTTCATATTTGTCGTTTGAGACTCGCCATGTTTTGACAGGAAGAAAGTGGTGAAAGTGACTGGAGCAGTTATCTGTTTTGCCTTGAGCATGACTGGATGTTTGTAGTTGTATTATTAGTGTCAGGCGTGATATACAGATGTATGATCTTAATTTGATCACTCTTTTGTTGCTGAGAATTTTCCTGCACTGGAATAAAAACGTTTTTATTATTATTTGTATTTTATAATTTTTGTATATATTTTTGTTGTACTTTTTACCCGAGTTTCATGGTATCCAATTGGTAGTTAGTCTTGTACCATCGCTGCAACACGACTCTGCCAAGCCGCTCTGCTTCTTGACACACAGCTCGCTTGTGTGTCAAATTTCGACTTTGAAATTTCAGACTTGATTTACCCTAATGAAAAACGTATCAACCTCTACAAAAATTCCATTAATTATAATCCACAGAATAATTCACATTTCCTTTTGCTGCAGGATTATTTTTCTGCTATAGCAAACTGGCTCAAATTAAGACCCTACACCTGTACTGCTGCCAAACTGGTTTGTGCTTTTATTCTTTACATGTGAGTATTGGGCTGGAGTGGAGCCAACAGTAAGATTGTGTCTTGTTTTTGTCTGAATCTGAGTATACACATGAACAAGGGGCTGGTCTCTGATGACAACAATAACAGCTTCGTTGAGTGCCTCCATCTTTCTCTCTTAGTGTTGTATTTTATTGTGTGTTCTTAACATCATTACCTTTTTTTTCACTTTAAAAACAAGCAGATTTTTTAAATGGAGAGTATTTAAATTATTTTTAGTAATGTGATTGGTGGGGCCCCATATTCCACATCCCAGAGCTTGAGCTGTGTTCTTTTAGATATTTAAAGGGACCCTACTCATGAAGAATGAACCGTTAAGTTGCTTTGGAGAAAAGAGCTGTCTGTGATTGGCCTTCTTCAACTCTTGTGAAATACTAGTAGCTTTGTTTCCAGTAGTCATGAGTATTTGTGAATTTTTATCATATTTACAAATATTTTATCATATCTTTTTTACTGGTGTAGTTCTAATACATCTTTTCAGAAATCATATCTAATTTATTTGGTATTTCTTGTTTTAGATATTGTTTAAATTGTGTCCCACAATCATATTTGTGCTACAAATGACTTGATGTACAAGTTTGGTTCTGATTTAACTCCGTAATTGTATTAATATTAGTTATGTGGATTTGGCCCTTCCCCACCTGTTGAAACTGTAGTTGGCTGTGGTCTTGTGTTACATATCTGTCCGTGAAGCTTTTCTTCTCCTTGTAGATGTGAGGACAGGGATACAACTTTATGATTGAGGGAGTTAAAATGTAACATGTACACTGAGTCACATGTACATTCCTGTACATTGTTTTCTTCCCTTTGATAGATTTCCATTCATATGCCAGGTTGAGATCAATTGTACAGTATGTTTGTCCAAATCTGATAGTTTAAAGTCAAACCCTTGTGATATCATCCATGAAACATTGAACCTGTACTGTCACATCTACAACTTATTTCACCTCTTGAATAAGGAAAGAGCAGGACGTTATTGGACAACTATGCCAGTTAAAAAGCCATACAGACAGTTAAAACAGCATCTATTAAATATTTGTTAATAGGGTTTACAAAAAACTCCAAACGCAGAATGTGTTTGATACCTCAACCTGAGCAGGTTGCTAATCAGGCCACCTTACTCAACATTGGACCAATTTCAATGATAAAGTACATTCTTTATATATAGTATACATACAATATTTTGTTAGCAACATGTTAATGTTTTGTGTTATGAATACACAATAAGATTATTGTTATTTTCAAGCATAAGGATATTGAGGAAAGAAATACCTATTTTCAAATGTAACCCATGAATATCCCATGTAGTATGAGCTTTGACAAAATAGGAGGCCTATTTGTCAAGTAGGCTACATGTTTTACATTGATGACGACATGAGTCTTTGTAATTGAGTGGCGCTATACTTTATTGTGCCGGTAAAGGTTTAATTTATTGAAGACCTAAAAATTAATGACTTTTCCTACTCAACCAATGACTACAGAAATGCAGGGGTCACCTTGAAAGTTCATCTATATTTTTACCATATTTGCACCCAGACTAACCAATGATTTGTGACATCACAGTGTACAGCAAATATATTTTAGAAGTATTGCTCAGTACATTGGATGATATACTTGTGCCTTGACAAACTTTTATAGTAGAGACCAGATTTCTTGTACCAGTGTTGCCTGATTTATTCACCGCTGTGACACTATTGTCAGTGGTTATTAGCCCTTGATAACTAGTATCTTGCAAGCCATACGACTTGTGTGCTTCAAATGCCGTACAGAAATGAGTGACCAGATAAATGTATAGTGTTGTGCAATTTGTTGTGCATCTGATTTATTTTCACGAAAATATGAATTGCATTTGTTTAACGTCGTTGCAATTTAAGTTTTGTCTCAAACTGCTATGCAGCTTGATTCAATATAAATGTATATCTGTTACTTTTTTAATATATATTTTATCTATCTAGCCTCTCTTGATTGTTCATTGCAAAGGGGAAACTATAACGAAATATTGTAATTATGTGAATTATTTATGTAACTTTTTGAAATAGTATTGATACTGTGTGCCACCGGGATTTGTTGTTATGATTGGGCTTGTGTCAGTCAAGACCAACACAAATTTCACCTAATTCAAACAAACTTGTCATTCAGAATTTTCATCATGGGTGTTTTGTTTTTATTGTAAATGTCATCCGTTAGTCTGTTCACACACTGTTCTGTTTGTGTCCCCTTAACCTGTCTGGCTTTGGTTTGATGTGAAAGTCTGCTTTGTTTCCATGAGGTTTTTTTTCTGGTGATCAGTAATGAACCTGTTGATAGCATTGACAGGTTATAGGTATGGGGAGTGCATATCACCTATGTGTTTTTAGCTACCGTGTGAACAACTGTTAAATATTACCTTGCAAAAAATGAATCTATATAAAAATGTATTTTTGCTTTTGTTGGGGCATTTGTATACTCTTGCAATTATATTTATGTAAACCTGCTGGTATCTATATTAATAAAGATAGATGATACGTTTTCCTTTGTCGAGTTGATTTTCCCACCCTCTGATGTTTGTTTTTCGTTCGATTTTTGCATTGATCATCATTTCAAGAGTAACATAACTAATCATTAATCAAATGCGCCATGGCCTTACCCTAGTTGTCCATCCAAAACATGTTTTAACATTATGAAGGGAGGAGAGCGAGTGAAGTAGAAAGGGAAAAACATGCTTGCATGCTCAGAAACCAGATGAATATGATCACATATTAAAATGTAATTTAATATTGTGATTAGATTTATAATTAGTAAATGACCTGTGTTCTTCAATGAAGAAGGTGAGGGTTTGGCCGTCATTGTAAATAATAATTTGTTCTGAACTGACTTGCCTACTTACATACATTTTAAAAAATGAAGACCGCCCGCAACAAAATGAACTAATCTGATCCCCCTGGTGGTCTGGGTGCAGTACTACTTTTGCACAGCGTCTTCTGTGACTGATCCCCTCGAACAAGCTGAGACGTCATTGCGTACAGTTCAACGTCAAAGTGTGTGTACGTGCGTTGATCTCGTTTGGAGCTAGAGAGGATGGAGGGCCAGGATAGCAGTAAGGTGGTGTGGTGTAGGGAAACGGATGGATGGAAATGACCAAGTGATGGAAAATCTGATAGTAATGAAAGATGTGGTGTGCCTGAATGATGGCCGAGGGACCAGGATTGATGTAGCCACAGGGAAGGAGTCTGCCTTGGCCCTCACTCTGGTGTCTAGTGTGATAGCAGGAATCCTTTGAATGGAATGTATGGGAGGAGTTGACAGTAGGGAGTGATCATTATCCCATACTATGTACAGTAGATCGGAGGAGGTGTCAGTGGAGTAGACCGGTCGGTGTTTGAAAGTGGGATCAGTTTCAGGAGCTGAGTGAGCAGGTGATGGCTCGGGGGGATGTGGATAGTATGAATACCTGAGTGGGACAGCTACTGTGGCTATACCTAAGAGTTCAGGAAGGAGGAAGAGGAAAGCAGTCCCATGGTGGACGGAGGAGTGTGGGGCAATGGCAATGGAGGAGTAGAAAGAGGGAATTTAGAGTACTGAAAAGGACGCATGACTTCCAACATCTGATTCGGTATAAGAAGGCCCTGGTGAGGAGAACTATCCGTCAGGCAAGAGGTCATGTTGGCATCGGTTCTGTGACACCATTGGAAGGGCTACACCTGTGGGAGAAGTGGGGTTAAAGGGAATGAGATTATCCAGTGTTGACGAATGGGGAGGATATGGCAGTAACAGATGAGAAGGCAGAGATGATGGCCAAAATGTTTGTCCAAGTGCATAGCACAGCAAATTTGTCAGAGGGGCAGAGGGGGAGAGAGAGAACAAGAGAGGAGCACCCAGGAGTGCTGGACAGGAAGGAGGATGTAAATGATGTGTTGAATGCACCATTTACCGTGGCAGAGGTGAAAAGGGCAATAGGTAAGGCTGGGTTATCTTCACCTGGGAAATATGAAGTGTGCTATGTTATGTCGACCCATCTTCTTGATGGGGCACTGGATAAGGTATTGGTGTTGTACATCAACGTGTGGGAGGAGGGGAAACTACCAGGCAGTTGGGAGGCAGTAGTGGTACCAATCCGGAAGCCAGGGAAGGACCCAGCGAGGCCAACAAGTTATTGGACAATAGATTTAACATTACATGTGAAAGATTATGGAACATGGGGCTAGTATCACCACATCAGAGTGGGTTCAGGAAGGGAAGGGGGACTATGGACCAGTGCTCTGCTTAGAATCAGAGGTCAAAGAATCAGGTGAACAAGGAGACTGTTGTAGCTGTCTTTTTTGATGTGGAGAAGGCATATGATATGATGTGGAAGGAGGGAGAGGAGGGGTTGTTAATCAAGCTTGATATTATGGGGGTAGGAGGAAGAACGTACAACTGGATAAAGGATTTTCTGTTTGGAGGTACAGTTGAAGTCTGAAGTTTACATACACCTTAGCCAAATACATTTAAACTCAGATTTTCATAATTCCTGACATTTAATTCTAGTAAAAAATTGAGTAGCCTTCCACAAGCTTCCCACAATAAATTGGGTGAATTTTGACCCATAATCTTTCTCCTGACAGAGCTGGTGTAACTGAGTCAGGTTTGTAGGCCTCCTTGCTCGCACACACTTTTTCAGTTCTGTCCACAAATGTTATATGGGATTGAGGTCAGGGCTTTGTTATGGCCACTCCAATAACTTGACTTTGTTGTCCTTAAGCCATTTTGCCACAACTTTGGAAGTATGCTTGGGGTCGTTGTGCATTTGGAAGACCTATTTGCTTTAACTTCCTGACTGATGTCTTGAGATGTTGCTTCAATATATCCACATAATTTTCATCCCTCATGATGCCATCTATTTTGTACACCAGTCCCTCCTGCAGCAAAGCACCCCACAACATGATGCTGCCACCCCCGTGCTTCACGGTTGGGATGGTGTTCTTCGGCTTGCAAGCCTCCCCGTTTTTCCTCCAAACATAATGATGGTCATTATGGCCAAACAGTTCTATTTTTGTTTCATCAGATCAGAGGACATTTCTCCAAAAAGTATGATCTTTGTCCCCATGTGCAGTTGCAAACCGTAGTCTGGCTTTATGGCAGTTTTTGAGCAGTGGCTTCTTCCTTGCTGAGCGGCCTTTCAGGTTATGTCATTATAGGACTCGTTTTATTGTGGATATAGATACTTTTGTACCTGTTTCCTCGAGCATCTTCACAAGGTCTTTGTTGTTGTTCTGGGATTGATTTGCCCTTTTCGCACCAAAGTCCGTTAATCTCTAGGAGACAGAACGCGTCTCCTTCCTGAGCGGTATGACGGCTGCTTGGTCCCATGGTGCTTATACTTGCGTACTATTGTTTGTACAGATGAACATGGTACCTTCAGGCGTTTGGAATTTGCTCCCAAGGATGAACCAGACTTGTGCAGGTCTACAATTTATTTTCTGAGGTCTTGGCTGATTTCTTTTGATTTTCCCATGATGTCAAGCAAGGAGGCACTGCGTTTGAAGGTAGTCCTTGAAATACATCCACAGGTACACCTCCAATTGACTCAAATTATGTTCAATTAGCCTATCAGAAGCTTCTAAAGCCATGACATCATTTTCTGGAATTTTCCAAGCTGTTTAAAGGCACAGTCAACTTAGTGTATGTGAACTTCTGACCCACTGGAATTATGATACAGTGAATTATAAGTGAAATAATCTGTCTGTAAAAATATTGTTGGAAAAATTACTTGTCATGCACAAAGTAAATGTCCTAACCGACTTGCCAAAACTATAGTTTGTTAACAAGGAATTTGTGAAGTGGTTGAAAAACGAGTTTTAATGACTCCAACCTAAGTGTATGTAAACTTCAGACTTCAACTGTACATAGGGCATCAGCCTCTAAGGTGCAGGGTTGAGTAACCGGGTGGTAACCAGCTAGTGATGGCTATTTAACAGTCTAATAGCCTTGAGATAGAAGCTGTTTTTCAGTCGCTTGGTCCCAGCTTTGATCCAACTGTACTGAGCTCGTCTTCTGGATGATAGCGGGGTGAACCGGCCGTGGCTCGGGTGGTTGATGTCCTTGATGATCTTTTTGGCCTTTCTGTGACATCGGGTGCTGGATTGCCGGCAGTGTGCCCCTTGTGAGCACTTTGGTTGTAGGCAGTGCAGTTGCCGTACCAAGGGCTGGTGCAGCCCAACAGGATGCTTTCAATTGTGCATCTGTAAAAGTTTGTGGGGCCAAGACAAAGTCTTAGGGGCTAAGACAAATTTATTCAGCCTCCTGAGGTTGAAGAGGCACTGTTGTGCCTTTTTCACCACACTGTTTGTGTGGGTGGACCATTTCAGGTTGCCAATGATGTGCAGTCCAAGGAACTTGAAGCTTTTCACCGTCTCCACTGTAGTCCTGTCGATCTGGATAGGGTTGTGCACCCTCTGCTGTCTCCTGAAGTCCATGATCAGCTTCTTCATTTGTTGACATTGAGGGAGAGGTTATTTTCCTGGCACCACTACGCCTCCTCCCTGTAGGTAATCAGGCCTGCTACTGTTGTGTCGTCTGCAAACTTGATGATTGAGTTGGAGGTGTGAGTGGCCACGCAGTCATGGGTGAACAGGGAGTACAGGAGGGGGCTGAGCACGCACCCTTGTCAGGCCCCTGTGTTGAAAATCAGCTTAGTGGAGATGATGTTTCCAACCTTCACCACCTGGGGGTAGCCCTTCAGGAAGTCCAGGACCCAGTTGCACAGGGCGGGGTTCAGACTCTGGGCCCAAGCTTGGAGGGTACTATGGTGTTGAAGGCTGAGCTATAGTTAATGAACAGCATTCTTACATATGTTTTCCTCTTGTCCAGATGGGAAGGACAAGGCAGCTTCCTGGTGGATAACGATACACCGCTTGGGGAGCGTAATTAGGCCTTTGTTGTTTTCATTCATGGTCAATGATGTTTACTCTCAGGTATGGCGATATTTGGAGGTCGTCATCCAGGTCCTGGGTGGCAGGAGACAGTGGAGCATGTATTGATACAGCGTGGGCAGTATGAGAGGGAAAGAGAGAGGCAGAGATCTTGTATGGGGGAGAAAGGAATACAGGAAATTAGTTTAAAGAGTATATTGAGTAGAACGTCATTAGATATAGTCTCAAATATTTGTTAATCTTTTTTAAGAGAAACGTGGCTGGTAGGTAGAAGTTCATTTCTCCCTTGCTCTGGCACACAGTCCAGTACAGAAGGTGGCGGTAATGCACCTTAACTTGGATGCCAACACCCGACAAAGCCTTGCGAAAGAGAAAAATAAGATGACAGACGTTACGGAGGTGGATGCAGAGAAACTAAGCAAAAAGTAAGCCATTGTCGATTCACTCGTTTATTGGACAGCATTTATGAAGACGTGTGCAACACGTTGATGGTGTGTGTGGATCACTTCCGTGTTATTATTCCATAAAAGCAGTAGGATACTGTTGCACATGGTTGCATCAGATCGGATAAAGCACGATGGAAAAATAAGTGTACCATAGCGAATGTACATACATATTCTAATGGTCCATTAGGTTCAAGCAGCTTATCACTCATGCTGCTTGTAGTTCATTAATGTGCACGTATGCATGCTCTCCATCCTATGTGAGTGGATAGAACTACAAAATCGATATTGCATCGTACAAATTACCCAAGGTTATTTGCTGATTTGAATTTTGTTTTCATGTAGGTTGATTAACAAAACCACGTTTTAGCTAACGAAGTGTTTGCCTTTTTAGCTTTATCATAATGAGTCGCTTGCCAAATTCACCAACCTTGCAGGTCATACTGATGTGCTATTTATGTGAAGAAAATTGAACTCATCAGTATTTTGCATTATTCTATAATCTCACTTCTGTAATGGGATGGCTTGCTAGCTAAATATTTAGCTAGCTACTTCTGGGCTACGTGGTCTTGTAACGGTTTTCTTCTGGTGAAAGACAGACGGACCAAAATGCAGCGTGGTTATTTTTGTACATCTTTAATAAAGATGAAAATAGAACAATCTACAAAACAAGAAACATGAAAAACCGAAACAGTCCTATCTGGTGCAACAAAGACGAGAACAATCACCCACAAAACAGGTTACCTAAATATGGCTCCCAATCAGAGACAATGACTAACACCTGCCTCTGAGAACCATATCAAGCCCAACCACAGAAACAGACAACCAAGACATCCAACATGGAATGCCCACTCAGATCACACCCTGACCAAACAAAACATAGAACATACAAAGCAAACTATGGTCAGGGTGTGACAGGTCTGACTGATCAGCTCAGAATGAAAGTGAAAATGTTCTTCCTACTCAGTGGAACAAGTACCCAATTGTCATAAAGTAAAGTTACCTGAATAGAAAATGACTCAAGTGAATGTCAGAGTAAAATATATTCCTTGAGAAAAGTCTATGTTTGTTTTTATGTATACTTAATTCTCAGAAGTAAAAAATACTATTACTTTTATTACTTATATTAGGCAAATCAGAAAGCATGATTTTTGTTTAAAAACAAAATCTTAAACATTAAGTAGACAGGACACACCAGAAAGCATTTTTTTTTAACATTTGATAAAAACACAGACTACAAAATAGTATATCTATATCAAACACTACACTGGTTACCTTGTAACCCCACTTCTGAGAAAATGGCCCTTGAATGTTTTGGTACACCTACTGGAGAGTACTTATTTCTCTATACCCATTCAGCAGAGTTCACACCCTCTTAAGCCTTAGCCCCACCCATCTCTTTAAGTATTCACATGTGAGGCCATGTGCGAAACAAACAAAGTTTTCAAGACTTAAAGTGGTGAAAGTAGCATCAAAAAGTATTAGTACGCTTTATCTAGTCCTTGGCCTAAATCCTAATCTGACTTTGGTGCAGGTCATGTTGTTCTTCACATTACCATCTCTGGTAAACACACACGATATATAAAATCAAAGTTTGTCACATGAAATGGTTACTTGCATGTCTGCTTTTGCAATATAAAAAATAGAACGTGTCCAGATGAAAATATTGGATAAATATTTTATTATTAGATGATGCTTACCCGGACACACTTGTCTAAATTGATGGTTCATGTGAAAGAAATGCTGTAACCACCCCCCAGCCATAAATAGCTAAGTGGATGGGTCACAATTGTCTAGACATGTACACATGTTCATGAAATACATGCATTGGACAAAGGTATATGGACACCCCTTCAAATCAGTTGATTCAGCTATTTCAGCTACACCTGTTGCTGAAAGGTGTATAAAATTGAGCACACAACCATGCAATCTCTGTAGACAAACATTGGCAGTAGAATGGCCCGCATTGAAGACCTCAGGGACTTTCAACGTGGCACTATCATAGGATGCCACCTTTCCAACAGGTGTCGTGGAAATTCTAACCAAGTGAGAGAGACTCTGAAGTAATGACAAACAATCATCTGGTGATCGCTGAGAACCCCGAAACAGAGTTGGGTTAAGATGGCAAAGATACAACCTCTTAGTCTACATGACAAACAACATGTGTGGAATGGGTCAAAGGGTGAGGTTTTGTATTTGAGAAAGGAGTATCCCCCAGCCAGATATCATTTGCTGTGAAAACTGTTCTAATTGTATAGAAACCAAAGTTTGGCCCCGAAGACAAGGTTATTCTTATCAGCTGTCCATACCAGAGCCATCTCCTCCCTGGTACCTCAGAGTACACAAACACCAGAATACCAGGCTCTGAGAGAGGACAAGACCATCCTAAATCAGTTGCTAGCTCAAACCCCAGAGGCCAACTCAGTTAACACAGACACAGATGAGGAAGTACTGAGAAACCGTATTCGATGCATAAACAGTATTAACACAATCTCGTAATTTTCTACCATACAAGACAATTTGTCAAATCTCTGCCCTGCTAGAGCTGCCCCAATCATCTGTAAGTGCTGTTATTGTTTAGTGGAAACGTCTAGGAGTAATGTCTCAGCTGCCAAGTGGTAGGCCACACAAACTCACAGAATGGGACCACCGAGTGCTGAAGCGCGTAGCGTGTAAAAGTTGCCTGTCCTCGGTAGCAACACTCACTCCTGAGTTTCAAACTGCCTCTGGAAGCAATGTCAGCACAATAACTATTCGTTGGGAACTTTGTGAAACAGGTTTCCATGGCCGAGCAGCCGCACACAAACCTAAGATAGCCATTGGACTCCAGAGCAAGTGGAAACGCATTCTCTGCAGTGAGGAATCATGCTTCACCATCTAGCTAGCTAAACAATAAACCATAATCCCAACCCACACAGTGCAAACAGATTGTCATAGCTAGCCACTGTTGGATTCTGGGTGAAACTTTGAACATTGTTATACTCAGAAATATAGGAACATTAGTTGCAAAAGAGACATGAGGGGTGCCATAATGAAGCTTGGGAGGGGCTGAGTGCAGGGAACATGATTGCATGTGGCAATACATTTACATTTACATTTAAGTCATTTGGCAGACGCTCTTATCCAGAGCGACTTACAAATTGGTGAATTCACCTTCTGACATCTAGTGGAACAGCCACTTTACAATAGTGCATCTAAATCATTTAAGGGGGGTGAGAAGGATTACTTTATCCTATCCTAGGTATTCCTTAAAGAGGTGGGGTTTCAGGTGTCTCCGGAAGGTGGTGATTGACTCCGCTGTCCTGGCGTCGTGAGGGAGTTTGTTCCACCATTGTGGGGCCAGAGCAGCGAACAGTTTTGACTGGGCTGAGCGGGAACTGTACTTCCTCAGTGGTAGGGAGGCGAGCAGGCCAGAGGTGGATGAACGCAGTGCCCTTGTTTGGGTGTAGGGCCTGATCAGAGCCTGGAGGTACTGCGGTGCCGTTCCCCTCACAGCTCCGTAGGCAAGCACCATGGTCTTGTAGCGGATGCGAGCTTCAACTGGAAGCCAGTGGAGAGAGCGGAGGAGCGGGGTGACGTGGGAGAACTTGGGAAGGTTGAACACCAGACGGGCTGCGGCGTTCTGGATGAGTTGTAGGGGTTTAATGGCACAGGCAGGGAGCCCAGCCAACAGCGAGTTGTAGTAATCCAGACGGGAGATGACAAGTGCCTGGATTAGGACCTGCGCCGCTTCCTGTGTGAGGCAGGGTCGTACTCTGCGGATGTTGTAGAGCATGAACCTACAGGAACGGGCCACCGCCTTGATGTTAGTTGAGAACGACAGGGTGTTGTCCAGGATCACACCAAGGTTCTTAGCACTCTGGGAGGAGGACACAATGGAGTTGTCAACCGTGATGGCGAGATCATGGAACGGGCAGTCCTTCCCCGGGAGGAAGAGCAGTTCCGTCTTGCCGAGGTTCAGCTTGAGGTGGTGATCCGTCATCCACACTGATATGTCTGCCAGACATGCAGAGATGCGATTCGCCACCTGGTCATCAGAAGGGGGAAAGGAGAAGATTAATTGTGTGTCGTCTGCATAGGAATGATAGGAGAGACCATGTGAGGTTATGACAGAGCCAAGTGACTTGGTGTATAGCGAGAATAGGAGAGGGCCTAGAACAGAGCCCTGGGGGACACCAGTGGTGAGAGCGCGTGGCGAGGAGACAGATTCTCGCCACGCCACCTGGTAGGAGCGACCTGTCAGGTAGGACGCAATCCAAGCGTGGGCCGCGCCGGAGATGCCCAACTCGGAGAGGGTGGAGAGGAGGATCTGATGGTTCACAGGCAGCCGATAGGTCTAGAAGGATGAGAGCAGAGGAGAGAGAGTTAGCTTTAGCAGTGCGGAGTGCCTCCGTGATACAGAGAAGAGCAGTCTCAGTTGAATGACTAGTCTTGAAACCTGACTGATTTGGATCAAGAAGGTCATTCTGAGAGAGATAGCGGGAGAGCTGGCCAAGGACGGCACGTTCAAGAGTTTTGGAGAGAAAAGAAAGAAGGGATACTGGTCTGTAGTTGTTGACATCGGAGGGATCGAGTGTAGGCTTTTTCAGAAGGGGTGCAACTCTCGCTCTCTTGAAGACGGAAGGGACGTAGCCAGCGGTCAGGGATGAGTTGATGAGCGAGGTGAGGTAAGGGAGAAGGTCTCCGGAAATGGTCTGGAGAAGAGAGGAGGGGATAGGGTCAAGCGGGCAGGTTGTTGGGCGGCCGGCCGTCACAAGAAGTGAGATTTCATCTGGAGAGAGAGGGAGAAAGAGGTCAGAGCACAGGGTAGGGCAGTGTGAGCAGAGCCAGCGGTGTCGTTTGACTTAGCAAACGAGGATCGGATGTCGTCGACCTTCTTTTCAAAATGGTTGACGAAGTCATCTGCAGAGAGGGAGGAGGGGGGAGGGGGAGGAGGATTCAGGAGGGAGGAGAAGGTGGCAAAGAGCTTCCTAGGGTTAGAGGCAGATGCTTGGAATTTAGAGTGGTAGAAAGTGGCTTTAGCAGCAGAGACAGAGGAGGAAAATGTAGAGAGGAGGGAGTGAAAGGATGCCAGGTCCGCAGGGAGGCGAGTTTTCCTCCATTTCCGCTCGGCTGCCCGGAGCCCTGTTCTGTGAGCTCACAATGAGTCGTCGAGCCACGGAGCGGGAGGGGAGGACCGAGCCGGCCTGGAGGATAGGGGACATAGAGAGTCAAAGGATGCAGAAAGGGAGGAGAGGAGGGTTGAGGAGGCAGAATCAGGAGATAGGTTGGAGAAGGTTTGAGCAGAGGGAAGAGATGATAGGATGGAAGAGGAGAGAGTAGCGGGGGAGAGAGAGCGAAGGTTGGGACGGCGCGATACCATCCGAGTAGGGGCAGTGTGGGAAGTGTTGGATGAGAGCGAGAGGGAAAAGGATACAAGGTAGTGGTCGGAGACTTGGAGGGGAGTTGCAATGACGTTAGTGGAAGAACAGCATCTAGTAAAGATGAGGTCGAGCGTATTGCCTGCCTTGTGAGTAGGGGGGGAAGGTGAGAGGGTGAGGTCAAAAGAGGAGAGGAGTGGAAAGAAGGAGGCAGAGAGGAATGAGTCAAAGGTAGACGTGGGGAGGTTAAAGTCGCCCAGGACTGTGAGAGGTGAGCCGTCCTCAGGAAAGGAGCTTATCAAGGCATCAAGCTCATTGATGAACTCTCCGAGGGAACCTGGAGGGCGATAAATGATAAGGATGTTAAGCTTGAAAGGGCAGGTAACTGTGACAGCATGGAATTCAAAGGAGGCGATAGACAGATGGGTAAGGGGAGAAAGAGAGAATGACCACTTGGGAGAGATGAGGATCCCGGTGCCACCACCCCGCTGACCAGAAGCTCACGGGGTGTGCGAGAACACGTGGGCGGACGAAGAGAGAGCAGTAGGAGTAGCAGTGTTATCTGTGGTGATCCATGTTTCCGTCAGTGCCAAGAAGTCGAGGGACTGGAGGGAGGCATAGGCTGAGATGAACTCTGCCTTGTTGGCCGCAGATCGGCAGTTCCAGAGGCTACCGGAGACCTGGAACTCCACGTGGGTCGTGCGCGCTGGGACCACCAGATTAGGGTGGCCGCGGCCACGCGGTGTGGAGCGTTTGTATGGTCTGTGCAGAGAGGAGAGAACAGGGATGGATAGACACATAGTTGACAGGCTACAGAAGAGGCTACGCTAATGCAAAGGAGATTGGAATGACAAGTGGACTACACGTCTCGAATGTTCAGAAAGTTAAGCTTACGTAGCAAGAATCTTATTGACTAAAATGATTGAAATGATACAGTACTGCTGGAGTAGGCTAGCTGGTAGTGGCTGCGTTGTTGACTTTGTAGGCTAGCTGGCAGTGGCTGCGTTGTTGACACTACACTAATCAAGTCGTTCCGTCGAGTGTAATAGTTTCTACAGTGCTGCTATTCGGGGGCTACTGAGTCACTCCGGGTTCACACTGACATTGTGCAGAAAGTAGTCCATCACAACTTTTTCTCACTGATCTTTCTCACTCATGCATGTAGCACAATGGCAACATTAAACGATTGATTAAATAATAAAGGGATGATGCCTTTCTATAACATGGCAGTGTTCTCCTCTCAGATCTATAAATAAGTCTAGTTTGTGCATGCCAGACACAAGCCAATACAAACATCTTCCATGGAGACATCACTACAAAACACATTATGTACATTTGCCATAGAACGATACAAATAATAATATACTATTTAATTACATCAAACAGCCAACCATGGACACTGGTATACAGTGTATTCAGACCCCTTCACATTTTTGTTACGTTACAGCTTTATTCTAAAATAGATTTTCCCTCGTCAATCTACACACAATACCCCATTATGATAAAGTGAAAACAGATTTTTAGAAATTGTAGCAAATGTATTAAAAATTAAAAAAACATAACATATTTGATTTGGTCAAATAAGTATTCAGACCCTTTTTCTATGAGACTCAAAATTGAGCTCAGGTGCATCCTTTTTCCATTGATCATCCTTGAGATGTTTCTTGGACATTGACCAAGTTATTATTATTGTAGCTGTCTACCACAGCATATTGGAGTTGAAATTAAATAAGGAGCTGAAAGTGCAGACGTTCATTTGAGGGTATTTACATCCAAATCGGGTGACCGGTGTAGGAATTACAGCACTTTTTAAATGTGCCTCCCCCTTTTTTAAGGGACTAAAAGTAATTGGACAATTGGCTGCTCCGCTGTTCAATGGCCAGGTGTGTGTTATTCCCTCATTAGTTAATTTACAAATAAGCAGATAAAAGGTCTAGAGCTGATTTCAAGTGTGACATTTGCATTTGGGATCTGTTGCTGTTAACCCTCAATATGAAGTCCAAAGAGCTGTCACTGCCAGTGAAGCAAGCCATCATTCGGCTGAAAATCAAAACAAACACATCAGAGAGATAGCAAAAACATTATGTGTGACCAAATCAACTATTTGGTACATTCTTAAAAAGAAAGAACACACTGGTGAGCTCAGGAACACTAAAAGGCCTGGAAGACCACTGAAAACAACGGTGTTGGATGACAATAATTATTTCCCTAGTGACAAAAAAACCTTCACAACAGTTGGCCAAATCAAGAACACCCTCTAGGAGGTAGGTGTTTCTGTGTCAAAGTCAACAATCAAGAGAAGACTTCACCAGAGTAAATACAGAGGGTTTACCACAAAGATGTATACCATTCGTAAGCCTCAAAAACAGGAAGACCAGATTAGTTTGCTAAAAAAAGCCTATACAGTTCTGGAACAACATCCTACGTGAAGATGAGACAAAGGTAACTTGTACGAGAATGAGGAGAAGGGAAGAAACTGCTCATGATTCGAAGCATACCACCTGATCTGTGAAGCATGGTGGAGGTAGTGTTATGACGTGGGCATGCATGGCTGCCAATGGAACTGGTTCACTTGTATTTATTGATGATGTGACTGCTGACAAAAGCAGCAGGATTAATTCTAAAGTGTTTAGGGCTATATTATCTGCTCAGATTCAGCCAAATACTTCAAAACTCATTGGACGGTGCTTCACAGTGCAGATGGACAATGACCCAAAGCATACAGTGGAAGCAACCCAATTATTTTTTTTAAGGTAAGGAAGTGGAATGTTCTCCAATGGCAAAGTCAATCACCTGACATGAATCCAATTGAGCATGCATTTCACTTGCTGAAGGCAAAACTGAAGGCAAATAGCCCCAAGAACAAGCAGGAACTGTGTCACTGTCCAAATTCTTATGGACCTGACTGAATAACGTCCCACAGTTGACAGTGCATGTCAGAGCAAAAAGCAAGCCATGAGGTCAAAGGAATTGTCCGTAGAGCGCCGAGACAGGATTGTGTCGAGGCACAGATTTGGAAGTATGAAAATAAAAGAGAGACGCACACTCTAGGAGCTCAGATGCAAACATGTAATACCAACGTTTCGACAGCTAAGCTGTCTTCATCAGG
Organism: Oncorhynchus masou masou; assembly: GCF_036934945.1. Taxonomy (NCBI): domain Eukaryota; kingdom Metazoa; phylum Chordata; class Actinopteri; order Salmoniformes; family Salmonidae; genus Oncorhynchus; species Oncorhynchus masou. Next base: position 67,230,317 of record NC_088212.1, read on the forward strand.
GTATAATCACAAACACTGCGGGATGACTCGTTTATATAGTGTCAAAAGACACAGGTGTCTGTAATCATGGCCAGGAGTGGCCTAATATCATTGGTTAATAATCAAATATTAAAATGTCATACAAAGAACAGCATACAAACAAATGGATAGCATACGATCATACATTAATTTGACTATACAAGTTTACAAACAATTACAATGACAAAGTCACAATAATCACAAGAATGGCTTCAGATCAAAGTCTACGTTGAGCCCGAAGGGCGCAAGGGTCTTTAAATTAAAGATCCAGGCAGCCTCTCGTTTTAACAATAAATGATCAAGGTCACCCCCTCTCCTATGGAGGGTGACATGTTCGATGCCAATATAAACGCAGAGACGAAATCGAGTGGCCTGCCTCCAAGAAGTGGGCCGCAACTGGATAAGTAAAGTTTTTACACCTAATGGTGCTACGATGCTCTGAGATATGTACTTTTAATTCGCGCTTTGTTTTACCTACATAATTTCTACCACAAGGACAAGTTATAAGATAAATAACTGCCTTAGTGGAGCACGTAATAACACCTTTTATTGGGATCGATTTCCCTGTTTGTGGGTGTTTAAAGGATCTACATTTATAAGTGCCGTTGCATTGAGCACAGCCATTACATTTGTAATTTCCATCCAGTAGGGGAGCAAATAGACGTTGTTCGGGAATATCTTGGGGTGGTAAATCAGAGTTTACCAATTGGTCTCTGAGATTTCTGCCCCGCGAGAATACGACCAAGGGAAGGTCCGAAAACACATTACCGAGACTATCATCGGATTTTAGGATGTGCCAATGTTTGTGAACAATTCCCTTAATTTGTTCAGAGCACTTTGAATAGCGGGTAGTTAGAACGCAAGAATGCGTCTTTTTGCGAGACTGACCTTGAAAAAGGTCGTCTCGTTTTGTTTTGAATTTTCTCAATGGCAATATTAATCTGATCATTCTTGTAGCCCCTCTCCTTGAACTTTCTTTGCGTCTCAGGCATATTTCTGTCGAAATCGGACTGTTTTTTGCAAATTCTTTTGATTCGACAGAATTGGCTGTAGGGCAAACTATTTTTCAAGGGAAGTGGGTGACAACTATCAGCCCTTAACAAACTGTTACGATCAGTAGGCTTCCTGTAAAGATCAGCGTATAGAACATTATCTTCACACAAGATCAGAAGATCAAGAAAACTGATTTGACGTGTATCAGATTGCATAGTAAATCTCAGATGCTCAGAGCAGGAGTTAAGAAAAGCATGGAACGCCTGGAGCTGTTTTGCATCACCCCTCCATAGAACAAAAATATCATCAATATACCGTTTCCAAAAAATGATGTGAGGCAAGAAAACATTTTTGAGAGGATTCAAAATAGACTGTGCGGAGTGTGCGGCTCTCTTTTATTTTCAAGTTTCTACTCCGCTAGCCAGCACCTCGTCTTAATAGGTGTGCGTTTCTTTTTCTTACAGATTTGGAAGTATACCAAAACATTTCTGCAGCATTGAAGGCCCCCAAAAACACAGTGGACTCCATCATTCATAAATGGAAGAAGTTTTGAACCACTGAGACTCTTCCTAGAGCTGGCTGCCCGGCCAAACTGAGCAATCGGGGATAAGGGCTTTGGTCAGACGCCTCACAAGTCCTTAACTGGCAGCTTCATTAAACAGTTCCCGCAGAACACCAGTCTGTGTCAACAATGAAGAGGCGACTCCGGGATGCTGGCCTTCTAGCCAGAGTTCCTCTGTCCAGTGTCTGTGTTCTTTTGCCCAACTTAATCTTTTTTTTTATTAGCCAGTCTGAGATATGGCTTTTTCTTTGCAACTCTGTTTAGAAGGCCAGCATCCCGGGGTTGCCTCTTCACTGTTGACATTGAGACTGGTGTTTTGCGGGTACTATTTAATGAAGCTGCCAGTTGAGGACTTGTGAGGTGTCTGTTTCTCAAACTAGACACTAATGTACTTGTCCTCTTGCTCAGTTGTGCACAGGGTCCTCTCACTCCTCTTTCTATTCAGGTTAGAGACAGTTTGTGCTGTTCTGTGAAGGGAGTAGTGCACAGCATTGTACGAGATCTTCAGTTTCTTGGCAATTTCTCGCATGGAATAGCATTCATTTCTCAGAATAAGAATAGACTGATGATTTTCAGAAGAAAGTTCTTTGTTTTCTGGCCATTTTGAGCCTGTAATCAAACCCACAAATGCTGATGCTACAGATACTCTGACAAACAGTTTTCAGCTGTGCTAACATAATTGCGAAAGGGTTTTCTAATGATCAATTAGCCTTTTAAAATTATAAACTTGGATTAGCTAACAACATGCCATTGGAACACAGGAGTATTGGTTGCTGATAATGAACCTCTGTACACATATGTAAATATTCCATAAGAAATCAGCCATTTCCAGCTACAATAGTCATTTCCAACATTAACAATGTCTACACTGTATTTCTGATCAACTGTTATTTTAATGGACCAAAATTTTTATTTTCTTTCAAAAACAAGAATTTCTAAGTGACCCCAAACTTTTGAATGGTAGTGTGTATCTGTTACTTTTTTAATATATATTTTATCTATTTAGCCTCTATTGATTGTTCATCTCAAAGGGGAAACTATAACAAAACATTGTAATTCTATGAGTTATTTATGTAGCTTTTTGAATAGTATTGATACTGTGTGCCACTGGGTTTTTATTTTATTTTTATGATTGTGCTGTTGTCAACCAAGACAAACACATTTCACCTAATTCAAACAAACTTGGCATTTTTTTGGGGGGGGGGTCAGTACCTGTTGATAGCACTGACAGGTTATAGGTATGGGGAGTGCATGTCGCATATGTGTTTTTAGCTACCATGTGAACAACTGTTAAATGTTACCTTTAAAAAATGAATCCATATAAAATGTATTTTTGCTTTTGTTGGGGCATTTGTATATTCTTGTAGTTATGACATTTTTGGCCGATACGATATCCGATATTTTCCTTGCCAAAAAACGATACCCATAACCGGAACTTTAAATTTTAGTAGCCTTTTAAGCATTCTAGTACAGTTAAATAGTTGAAACACACACACTGACCAAAAAGTTATTTTGTTGGCATTTACATATGTCCCCGTTACCAGTAAAACATAATGAAAACCTATTTCTTTCACTTACTTGCTGTGCTGTTTCATTGTTCATTTGTTCAGTCTCAACCAGGATTTCATCATAAATGTCAAGCAGTTAAGTTTTAGCTCTGTCTGTCCGTGGCCTCTCTCCCTCGGTGCACACTGTCACTGTGTCCGTTTCCATCTTGTCCAGCTCTGTCTGTAACATTTCACGTAAACCCTGTTTCTTGTCTGCATCGAAGTAGCGACCCTTGTACCTAGCATCAAGCATAGTGGTGACACAGTAGACTCAGAGAAAGTGCCACCAGATCACTTGTTCACAGCCTCTAGTAGAGTACTTTTTGAAGTTAACCTGACGGTCTGTGTTGGCATTTTTGTTGAGCAGGTGTTTCTATGCCATGATAGGGTATCACGTCTGCTGCAGACGCAGTTGACCTTATTTTTTGAGTCAGTTGTTCGAATGGAGCTAGGAGTGTTCGTGTTTCCTAGTTTCAAACATGTTCTCAAATGCCATTGAAATGGCAGCAGTGCTATGAGAACCAGCACATTCGTGGGGTGGCAATACAGCTTTCCTCAGTAGGAAATCCTTGTTGACCCACTGTGCTGTCAGACTCATCATGCTCATGTGGGCTAGGTTATGAACGCTGTGTTTCACGTGTAGCGCTATAGTTTTTGTGGCGTCATCGACCTACGTTATATAGGTATGCAAGTCAGCTTTGACATCGGTTTTGCACATCTGCCTATTCGGCCTATTCCAACATGCTTACCGATATATTGTGCATCCCTAGTAGTTATATTTATGTAAACCTGCTGGTATCTATATTAATAAAGATAGATGATGTGTTTTCCTTTGTCTAATTTATTTACCCACTCTGATGTTTGGTTTTGGTTCAATTTTTGCATTGATCAACTTTTCATTTGTTGTTCAGGAGACACATGTATTTCCCATACCATGAAATATTTGAAATGTCAAAATCACAAGCACATCAATCTAATTACGTTTGAAGAGTAACATAACTTATCATCAATTAAATGCATAGTGGTCATACCCTAGTTGTCCATCCAAAACATGTCCAAAAATTATGAAGGGAGGGAAGGATGCTCAGAAACCAGATGAATATGATCACATATTGACATGTATTTTAATATTCGCATTATACATTTATAATTAGTAAAGGACCTGTGTTCTTCAACGAATATAAAAATGAAGGCCACTCATGGAGTTATTTGAAACAACAAAATAAACTCATATGATCCCCTGATGGTCTGAGTGCTGTCCTACTTTTACGCAGCGTCTTGCGTCAGACTGATGCCCTCGAACGCGTTAAGACGTCATTGCGTACAGTTGTGTGTGTGTTGGCGTTGATTTTGCTTGCAGCGCTCACTTGCTGCAAGAGGAAGATGGCTGACGTTACAGAGGTGGACGCAAATGAACTCAGCAAAAAGTAAGCCAATGTCGATTCACTCTTCTATTGGAAATAATCTATGAAGATGTGTGCAACACGTTGTTGAAGTGTGTTTCACTTCCGTGTTATTATTCGATCACATTTTTAGGATATTGTTGCACACAGTTGCATCAGATCGGATAAAGATCGATGGTTAAACGAGTGTTCCATTGCGAATGTGCATACAAATTCCAATGGTCTTTTCTGTCAAGCGACATGGATGCTCTTCATCCTATTCTGTTAATGGTGATGATTACAAAATCTATATTGCACCGTAGAAATTACCCAGGTAATTTGCTGACGTGAAGTTCCTTATTTTCAGCAAGGTTTATTGACAAAACCACGTTTTAGCTGAAGAAGTGTTTGCCTTTTTGGCTTTACCACAATGAGTTGCTTGCCAACTTCACCAACCTTTCAGGTCATACAGATATGCTATATATTTGAGGAAACATTGAAGTAGTCAGCTTTATGCATCCAAGCTAAATATCCTATTTCACTTTCGTAATGTGATGGCTTGAAAGATAGTGAATTTAGCTAGCTACTTCTGGGTTACGTGGTCTGATCAACTCAGAATGAAAGTGAAAATGTTCTGCCTACTCAGTGGAAAATGTTCATACTTCAGTAAAAGTAAAGTTACTGTAATAGAAAATGACTCAAGTGAAAGAGTAGAATATTATCTGAGTAAAAGCATTTGGTTTGAAATATACTTAATTATCAAAAGTCAAAGAAAATGCTTGATTTGGACACTCAAACGTGACTAGGCAGGACAAACCCATTTTCACGATGTCAGGTATATCATCAAAATAAATCAATTATAGAAATATTTTGACTCATTCAGCAGTTTTTACCTGCTTTTAATTAGAATACTATTGGAAATTAATGTTAAATTCCATTGTTATTCCGAAAACAAATTGAAATCAGCTACAAAATGGTGTATCATATACACTGCACTTGAGGAACAATGGAAGTAATTCTCCTTTGAAAGTTAATAAACATGTCACCACTTTTGAGAAAATGGACATTGAATATTTTGGTACACCTACTGGAGAGCTTTGTCTACACCCATTCAGCATAGTTCACACCCTTCTTAAGCCTGTCCCCACCCATCTCTTTAAGGATTCACATGTGAGGCCATGTGCTAAACAAAGTAAGAGTAGTGTAGTAAATAACCAAAGATTTCAAGACTAAATGTGTTGAAAGTAGTAGTAAAAATACACTTTACCAAGGCATATATCCTAATCTGACTTCGGTGCAGGTCATATTCACATTACCGTCTTTGGTAAACACACACTATATATCAACATGTATTTGTCACAGGCACCGGATACAGAAGGTGTAAATGGCACAGTGAAATTGTTATTTGCATAGTAGCAATATTAAGTGTCCACAAAAATATTTTATAATTATTAGATGATGCTTACCCAGACACACTTGTTTAAATTTATGGGTCATGTGGGGGAAAAATGCTATAACCACCCCCCAGCCACATCTACCTAAGTGGATGTGTCACTATTGTCTAGACATGTACACGTGTTCATGAAATACAATAGATGGTTGTAATCATCCCCAGACACATCTGGCTAAATTGATGGCTTGTGTAATCATCTGGCGAAGCGGAGTCTCTTGTTTAGGTAGCTAGCTAGCATGCTACATTGCAGACCAATCCTAACTCATCTCTCGGCATGTCCATCCCATCCATTATTTCAGCCAATCATGACTAGCGGGAAGGTTCCTGTCTTTTTCTGTAGCTAAACCAACTAGGCTCGTAATTCAACATTTTGAGTCATATTTACAGATGGCATACAAGTTTGTTATTAAGGCACATGAAAGTTCACATTCTATTTTTATCCCCAAAAATGTTTTACATTTAATTCTCTTGTGTATTAGCGACGTGCGACATTCGCCTAGCTTCCTGAAACGGGCCATGTTTTGATTTGGGGGTCGCAAAAACAAAGGGAAATGCAACACTTATTTGTCAAGTCACTCATATCGATATCACATTGTAATCAATAGAACAAGGTGGGGGGGTCAGGTTGCAAATCCTGTTCAAAGGAACCCTACTGAAAAAGCACATGGAATCTGGGAATAATGTGCATATCACTGGTTAGAGGACAACTTGTAAAAAATAGCCAGCTCCATTTTGGATTGTTGCATTTAGTTTAAAGTGGGTTGCCAACGTGGAAAGGTTAACGCGACACTATTTTGTTAATCACTCATATTGATATCACATTAACATCAATAGAACGGGAGGAAATAATTGGGTTGTATGCGCTATTTAAAGTTGAACTGACGGCTGACCCTTTCCCCTCTTATTGTTTTTCGGTGGCTACTGCTAGAGATACAGGTGTCATTTAGTCATTCTAGGAGGCTGCAGAAATGGAAAAGAAGCAAAATCAGTTGCTTTGTTATTTAACTAAACCAAATCACGACCCGAAATAGGATATCAACACTGACAAGGGTTGGTTGTTCATTTTGAATGACGGTATGACTCTTAAATCCGTATATTGGTGTGAGGCCAGGGACCTTTATAGAGAGACATCCCTGATATATCTCAGGGCCATTTGAAAATGATGGCAGAGTTTTCGAACTGCAAAGTCCTGCAACTTTTACTCCAATGTAGTGGAGTAAAAATTGTCAAAATATAAATAGTAAAGTACAAGACCCCCACCACCACCACCACAAAAAATGACTTAAGTAGTACTTCAAGGTATTTCTACTTACTTTACACCACTGTTACTAAACCCGTTAACACCGAACAAAAATATAAACGCAACATGTAAAGTGTTGGTCCCATGTTTCAAATTCACAGAAATATGTCAGCTGTGCTCTGTGTGTGTGTGTCTCTCCAGGTCTGGTCATTGACTGGTGTAGCACAGTAGGTCATCCTGCCTCACCATGCTGACTCTGGTGGTCAGAACTGCCAGGCACCAGGTGTGCCAAGCCTTTGGGGTCAGGGCTCAGGGGGTAAAGTTCGCTCTCCCCAGTGCAGCGTCAGTCCCAGCTCTAATTCAGGGGAATCGCTGGCGAGGTGACAAAAGGTTGGTGGCTTTTCCATTCAGTGAGAAAAACAACCACCCTTTTGTCATGAATGATTCCCTTTTTAGGCATTACTTGTATGGCTTTATTAAGTAGTCCCCTCAACCCCGATGCAGAGTCCACTAGATACCCTGATGTTACCCTCTGTGTCTGTGTTGTTGTTGTCAGTGAGCTGAAGAGACGAATGAAAGCTGAGAAGAAGGCATCCGAGAAGGAAGCCAAAGTCAAAGTGCAGGTTGAGCAGAAGGAGACCAATGACCAGGCAGATCAAAATGCAGATGAGGAGACCCTGGACCCTAACGTGAGCTATATGGATGTTTATGTTCATCCTTTCATCCCTCTTGTGATTTGCTTAAGAACATTTACTGCTGATCTTAGTAGAATATTACTAAGTCAAGGGTTTTTCCTTATTTTTTACCGTTTTCATCATTGTAGAATAATAGTGAAGATATCAAAACTATGAAAAAACACATATGGAATCATATAGTAACCACAAATCTAAATATATTTGAGATTCTTCAAATAGCCACCCTTTGCCTTGATGACAGCTTTGCGCACTCTTGGCATTCTCTCAACCAGCTTCATGAGGTAGTCACCTGGAATGCATTTCAATTAACAGGTGTGCTTTGTTAATTTGTGGAATTTCTTTCCTTCTTAATGCGTTTGATCCAATCAGTTGTGTTGTGACAAGGTAGGGGGATATACAGAAGATAGCCCTATTTGATAGGAAGAGCTCAAATAAGCAAAGATTCCATCATTACTTTAAGACACGAAGGTCAGTCAATACGGAACATAATATATAATATATCCCATTTAGCAGACGCTTTTGTCCAAAGCGACTTACAAGTCGGCTGGGGCCACTACTTTTTTACATATGGGTGGTCCCAGCGGGAATCGAACCCACGACGCTTGGCGTTGCAAGCGCCATGCTCTACCGACTGAGCCACACAGGACTACATTCCAACGACTTTGAAAGTTTCTTCAAGTGCAGTCTCAAAAACCATCAAGCGCTATGATGAAACTGGCTCTCATGAGGATCGCCACAGGAATGGAAGACCCAGAGTTACCTCTGCAATCTGCTGCAGAGGAAGTTCATTAGAGTTACCAGCCTCAGAAATTGCTTCCCAAATAAATGCTTCAGAGTTCAAGTAACAGACACATCTCTGTTCAGATTTAGTCTTTTTGTCTGGGGTCCAAATTTGAGATTTGTTTTTGTTCCAACCACCGTGTCTTTGTGAGATGCAGAGTAGGTGAACGGATGATCCCCGCATGTGTATTTCCCACCATGAAGCATGGAGGAGGTGGTGTTACGGTGTGGGGGTGCTTTGCTGGTTACGCCGTCTGTGATTTATTTAGAATTCAAGGCATACTTAACCAGCATGGCTACCACCGCATTCTGCTGCGATACGCCTTCCCATCAGGTTTGGGCTTAGTGGGACAACCTTTTTTTCCAACAAGACAATGACCCAACACACCTCTACGGCTGTGTAAGGGCTATTTTACCAAGAAGGAGAGTGATGGAGTGCTGCATCAGATGACCTGGCCTTCACAGTCCCCTGACCTCAACCTAATTGAGATGGTTTGGGATGAGTTGGACCGCAGAGTGAAAGAAAAGCTGCCAACAAGTGCTCAGCATATATGGGAACTCCTTCAAGACTGTTGGAAAAGCATTCCAGGTGAAGCTGGTTGAGAGAATGTGCCAAGCTGTCATCAAGGCAAATGGTGGCTATTTGAAGAATATCAAATGTAAAATATATTTTGATTTATGTAACAACACTTTTTTTTGCTTACTACATGATTCCATATGTGTTATTTCATTTCAGTACTTCACTATTATTCTACAATGTAGAATATATATATATTTTTTTATTGAATGAGTAGGTGTGTACAAACCTTTGACTGGAACTGTACATGCAAACCTGACATTTTGTAACATGACGGTGTTCTAAAACTTTTGACCGGTAGTGTATTTCTCAAAAATAGGGCTGCAGTAATTGAGCTCTTGTACATTTGCAGTAACCTCACTTTATATTGTTTATCCCAATAGCAATACTTTAAGATCCGCACTCAAGCCATCCAGGCTCTGAAGGGCACGGCAGAGGACCCATACCCTCACAAGTACAATGTAGATCTGTCGCTCACAGAGTTCATTGAGAAATACAACCACCTACAGCCTGGAGACCAGCTAACAGACATTGTCCTCAATGTATCAGGTACTGACAACTGTTTTCAACTATTGTGTGTTGGAATAATGTGTTTTGATGGTCAATCTGTATTTTTGACATATGTGAAACTCTGTTGTTGGCAGGTCGTGTCCATGCCAAGAGAGAGTCTGGGGCCAAGTTAATCTTCTATGACTTGCGAGGGGAAGGCGTCAAGCTGCAAGTTATGGCAACCAACAGGTACAGAACATGGTCCTTCCCAGAACTCCACTACTCATGAGAGCTCATAAGTCCCACATGTATCTTTTCTAACCCCTTCTGTCAATCTTCCCTGTCAGGAGCTACAAGTCTGAGGAGGAGTTTGTGCGCATCAACAACAAGCTGCGGCGTGGTGACATCATTGGTGTTCGTGGTAATCCAGGGAAGACCAAAAAGGGCGAACTGAGCATCATTCCCATAGAGATGACCCTGCTTTCACCTTGCTTGCACATGCTGCCCCACCTGCACTTTGGTCTCAAGGACAAGGTGAGTACCTTCACAATCCTGTAGTGGACATACAGAAAACATGTCAGGCCTTCATGTGAATGAGAGATGATACAGGACACCTTTAATTCATGTAACCTGCAGACGAAATTACAATTTTTAGGGATCCTCACACTATCTCTAACCAATTGCCTCCAGGAAACACGATTCCGTCAGCGATACCTGGATCTGATTCTCAATGACTATGTGAGGCAGAAGTTTGTAACACGTGCCAAGATCATCACTTACCTCCGCAGCTTCCTGGACGGGCTGGGATTCCTGGAGGTGAGGGAAAATGGCCACTAGGGGGCACTTGTGTCAGGGAAATTACATTGGAGTGTGGAGGAGTTCAGGTTAAGAGTTCAAGAGGGGAAAAGCTGTCTTCTCTTTGATGTGGAAAGTCGTTTTAAAGGCTTCTTTTTCACAAACAGGGTTTTGGTGATAGATGGAGATAGGTAACGGAGACTTTAAAACCACAACACACGTTTCTTACAGATTGAGACGCCCATGATGAACCTGATTCCTGGTGGGGCTGTGGCCAAACCCTTTGTGACCTACCATAACGACCTAGACATGAACCTTTACATGAGGATTGCTCCTGAGCTCTACCACAAGGTAACATGTCCCCTGAGGAAGGACCAATACCATGAAAAAACACTTTCAACTCCATGCTCATATTTCTGTGTCTTTTTTCCCCCAGATGCTTGTGGTTGGGGGGTTTGACAGAGTGTATGAAATTGGACGGCAGTTCAGAAACGAAGGCATTGACCTCACCCACAATCCAGAGTTCACCACCTGCGAATTCTATATGGCCTATGCAGATTACTATGACTTGATGGATATCACAGAGAAGCTTCTCTCGGGTGAATGAAGGGGGTGTTTCTACTTCATCATTCTGGAATGTATATATATATATGTGTGTGTGTGTGTGTGTGTGTGTGTGTGTGTGTGTATATATATGTGTTGCTCACAGTGATATGTAGGTGTGTCGCTGGTAGGTTCCCTTACTAACTGGTATGCCCTCTCTATTTCCATCAGGGATGGTCAAGCACATCACTGGAGAGTACAAAGTGAAGTATCATCCAGAGGGTCCAGAGGGCCCGTCCTATGAGATCGACTTCACTCCTCCCTTCAGGAGGGTCAGCATGACGCACGACCTGGAGAAGGAGATGGGCGTCAAGTTCCCAGCTGCTGACACCTACGACAGTGACGGTAGGAGAATGAATGGCGGTCAATCCAGTGCCACAGCTATACCTCTATATACAGTGCCTTGCAAAAGTATTCGGCCCCCTTGAACTTTGCGACCTTTTGCCACATTTCAGGCTTCAAACATAAAGATATAACACTGTATTTTTTTGTGAAGAATCAACAACAAGTGGGACACAATCATGAAGTGGAACGACATTTATTGGATATTTCAAACTTTTTTAACAAATCAAAAACTGAAAAATTGGGCGTGCAAAATTATTCAGCCCCCTTAAGTTAATACTTTGTAGCGCCACCTTTTGCTGCGATTACAGCTGTAAGTCGCTTGGGGTATGTCTTATCAGTTTTGCACATCGAGAGACTGAAATTTTTTCCCATTCCTCCTTGCAAAACAGCTCGAGCTCAGTGAGGTTGGATGGAGAGCATTTGTGAACAGCAGTTTTCAGTACTTTCCACAGATTCTCGATTGGATTTAGGTCTGGACTTTGACTTGGCCATTCTAACACCTGGATATGTTTATTTTTGAACCATTCCATTGTAGATTTTGCTTTATGTTTTGGATCATTGTCTTGTTGGAAGACAAATCTCCGTCCCAGTCTCAGGTCTTTTGCAGGCTCCATCAGGTTTTCTTCCAGAATGGTCCTGTATTTGGCTCCATCCATCTTCCCTGTCCCTGCTGAAGAAAAGCAGGTCCAAACCATGATGATGCTGCCACCACCATGTTTGACAGTGGGTATGGTGTGTTCAGGGTGATGAGCTGTGCTGCTTTTACGCCAAACATAACGTTTTGCATTGTTGCCAAAAAGTTCAATTTTGGTTTCATCTGACCAGAGCACCTTCTTCCACATGTTTGGTGTGTCTCCCAGGTGGCTTGTGGCAAACTTTAAATTACATTTTTAATGGATATCTTTAAGAAATGGCTTTCTTCTTGCCACTCTTCCATAAAGGCCAGATTTGTGCAATATACGACTGATTGTTGTCCTATGGAAAGAGTCTCCCACCTCAGCTTTAGATATCTGCAATTCATCCAGAGTGATCATGGGCCTCTTGGCTGCATCTCTGATCAGTCTTCTCCTTGTATGAGCTGAAAGTTTAGAGGGACGGCCAGGTCTTGGTAGATTTGCAGTGGTCTGATACTCCTTCCATTTCAATATTATCGCTTGCACAGTGCTCCTTGGGATGTTTAAAGCTTGGGAAATCTTTTTGTATCCAAATCCGGCTTTAAACTTCTTCACGACAGTATCTCGGACCTGCCTGGTGTGTTCCTTGTTCTTCATGATGCTCTCTGCGCTTTTAACGGACCTCTGAGAGGTTGATTACACACAGGTGGATTGTATTTATCATCATTAGTCATTTAGGTCAACATTGGATCATTCAGAGATCCTCACTGAACTTCTGGAGAGAGTTTGCTGCACTGAAAGTAAAGGGGCTGAATCATTTTGCACGCCCAATTTTTCAGTTTTTGATTTGTTAAGAAAGTTTGAAATATCCAATAAATGTCGTTCCACTTCATGATTGTGTCCCACTTGTTGTTGATTCTTCACAAAAAAAATACAGTTTTATATCTTTATGTTTGAAGCCTGAAATGTGGCAAAAGTTCGCAAAGTTCAAGGGGGCCGAATACTTTCGCAAGGCACTGTATTTATAGGCTGTCTTACTGACCTGTCCCTCTCCACCCTCCCCAGAGACCCGTACATTCTTTGATGAACTGTGTGCCCAGAAAGGAGTGGAGTGCCCTCCTCCTAGAACTACTGCCCGCCTCCTTGACAAGGTGCCTTTTCTAATCTACATCAGGAAACCCTCCTCCTATACCCCTTCCGTGTTGTTGACATCACAACTAAACTGAAGTTGATGTTTATCCCTGCAGTTGGTGGGAGATTTCCTGGAAGTCACGTGTATCAATCCCACGTTCATCTGTGACCACCCACAGATCATGAGCCCCCTGGCCAAATGGTGAGCTCTTCCTATCCGTATCACACTCATTTAAAAACAAGCAACAGTGCTCTTATTCACATTCCAATGGACTGCAGTTTACCATTTGAAACTGAGTCATAGGTATTGCAGTGCCCCCTACTTGTCAATGCTGATGTATCTATCTATGCTCTCCGTGATCTCTCCCCATACAGGCACCGGTCAGAGAAAGGCCTGACGGAGCGTTTTGAGCTGTTTGTATTGAAGAAGGAGATCTGTAATGCCTACACTGAGTTGAACGACCCTATCAGACAGAGGGAGCTCTTTGAGCAACAGGCTAAGGTCAGTATGCCTGGTGCGAGTCGGCTGAGTAATGCTTGAAACTACAGTTGAAGTCGGAAGTTTACATACACTTAGGTTGGAGTCATTAAAACTAGTTTTTCAACCATTCCGCAAATTTCTTGTTAACAAACTATAGTTTTGGCAAGTCGGTTGGGACATCTACTTTGTGCATGACACAAGTAATTTTCCAACAATTGTTTAGACAGATTATTTCACTTATAATTCACTGTATCACAATTCCAGTGGGTCAGAAGTTTACATACGACTGTGCCTTTTAAATAGCTTGGAAAATTCCAGAAAATTATGTCATGGCTTTAGAAGCTTCTGATAGGCTAATTGACATCATTTGAGTCAATTGGAGGTGTACCTGTGGATGTATTTCAAGGCCTACCTTCAAACTCAGTGCCTCTTTGCTTGACATCATGGGAAAATCAAAAGAAATCAGCCAAGACCTCGGGAAAAACAATTGTCGACCTCCACAAGTCGGGTTCATCCTTGGGAGCAATTTCCAAATGCCTGAAGGTACTGTTAGGTTCTTATTTTTCAGAGTAAATAACTCACGGACACTAGAGAAGCTTAACCAAGTTTAATTCTTCCCAAAGAGTCGACATCGCTGTATTCAGACAGCAAAACATGTCTCACCATCACAGTTATATACATCCCACTTTAGGACACACCTCCTTCTTTCTCCAATCCTTACATCTTATGGTTCAACAGGAAGAAGGTAACCAGATACTAAACCCTGATTACTCCCTTAAGGGGAACTGACCTCACCTCCTGACCTCAACCCCTCCTTCCCCTAGTCCATAGATGTCCGTCTGTCTCCCCTATCTCAACCGTTGCTCTACTC